>NW_023268516.1:0-1772 GCF_013103735.1 Etheostoma cragini
CGCTGTGTGTGTGTGTGTGTGTGTGTGTGTGTGTGTGTTTTCAGATCATCAGAAGTTGGACCGTGAAGCTCGAATCTGCCGTTTACTGAAACACTCCAACATCGGTGAGTACTACTACATTACTGTGAGTACTACTACATTACTGTGAGTACTACTACATTACTGTGAGTACTACTACATTTATTAAGTAACTAAAGTAACTAGTACCTAACGCTGTCAGATGAATGTAGTGGAGAAACAGCAGAAAGTGGCAATAAAGAAAAGACTTGAGTAAAGTACAAGTACCTCAACATGAGTACAATACTGTGTACATGTACTTCATTACATTTGCGCGCTGGCCATGTCTCTGCTGTGTGTACAGATACATGTTTGTACAAATACTACGTGTGTGTGTACAGATACATGTGTGTACAGATACTGCATGTGTGTACATGTATTTGAGATGAAGACTGTGTGTGTGTTGGCGTTGCTAACGGCAGCCGGAGCGCGGTTACTAATTGATGAGGAGCTGTTATCGCCATGGAGACGAGGCTTTCCTCCTCCTCTCTCTGATCTCTGACACACTTCAGCTCTGATCTCGTAGTAGTACCCGTGTCCTGAGTACCTCAGTAGGGTACTTCATAGCAGGACTGGAGTATTCTGAGTACTAGCTTACTGTGGTACAGGCAGTACAGGCCCATCAGGGCCAGGGCCCCCATCAGGGCCAGGGTCCCCATCAGGGCCAGGGTCCCCATCAGGGCCAGGGTCCCCGTCAGGGCCAGGGTCCCCATCAGGGCCAGGGTCCCCATCAGGGTCAGGGTCCCCATCAGGGCCAGGGTCCCCGTCAGGGTCAGGGCCCCCATCAGGGCCAGGGCCCCCATCAGGGCCAGGGTCCCCATCAGGGCCAGGGTCCCCATCAGGGCCAGGGCCCCCATCAGGGCCAGGGTCCCCATCAGGGCCGGGGTCCCCGTCAGGGTCAGGGCCCCCGTCAGGGCCAGGGCCCCCGTCAGGGCCAGGGTCCCCGTCAGGGCCAGGGTCCCCATCAGGGTCAGGGTCCCCATCAGGGCCAGGGTCCCCATCAGGGTCAGGGTCCCCATCAGGGTCTGGGCCCCCATCAGGGCCAGGGTCCCCATCAGGGCCAGGGCCCCCATCAGGGTCTGGGCCCCCATCAGGGCCAGGGTCCCCATCAGGGTCAGGGTCCCCATCAGGGTCTGGGCCCCCATCAGGGTCAGGTACTGTACACCCATGTAGAACGTTCAGGTCTTTCTACCTTTAGACAAAAATGTCAAAGAAAGAGAAAAAACATCAACAAAGTACACAAGTACATGTGTGTACAGATACTACATGTGTGTACAGATACTACATGTGTGTACAGATACTACATCTGTTTACTACTACTTTAAAAAGCAACAAATAAACAGTGAGTAAACTGTAGTTTATTGTTATTTTTCCGTGTTTTGCTGCCACTTCCTGTTATAATTTCAGAATAAGAGCTCTTCGCGGTTCTGCTGCTTAGACAGAAGAAATAAAACGTTTCATTAAAATCCCAAACTGACCCAGAATCAGTCACAGCTTCACATGTGACCTCGACCCGAGCAGCCAATCAGGAGGCTGCGTCTCAGCCCGGCGTCCAATCAGAGCTCTGTGTGGGCAGCCGATGCTCCACAGATACCGAGGAGTGTTACGCAACACGGTGTGTGTGTTTGTGTGCCTGTGTGTGTGTGTGTGTGTGTGTGTGTGTGTGTTGCTAGGCAACAGTGTCCTTAGGTGAAGGCATCAAAACCCTCTCTCCT
>NW_023268517.1:0-1308 GCF_013103735.1 Etheostoma cragini
TTCATGTTGCCCTCATGTTGTCCTCATGTTGTCTTCATGTTGTCTTCATGTTGACCTCATGTTGTCCCCATGTTGTCTTCTTGTTTCCCTCATGTTGTCCTCATGTTGTCCTCATGTTTCCCTCATGTTGTCCTCATGTTGTCCCCATGTTGTCTTCTTGTTTCCCTCATGTTGTCCTCATGTTGTCCCCATGTTGTCTTCTTGTTTCCCTCATGTTGTCCCCATGTTGTCCCCATGCTGTCCTCATGCTGTCCTCATGCTGTCTTCATGTTGTCCCCATGTTGTCTTCATGTTGTCCTCATGTTGCCCTCATGTTGTCCCCATGTTGTCTTCTTGTTTCCCTCATGTTGTCCCCATGTTGTCTTCTTGTTTCCCTCATGTTGTCCCCATGTTGCCTTCATGTTGTCCTCATGTTGTCCTCATGTTGTCCTATATCAATGTTCTTTTTAATTCCCCAAAATAACATGATTGATTCCACCCAACGCTCTTTGCCAAGTACAAATCTCTACTTTCATTAATTTTGGGGCGTCTTATTCAATTTTATAGCATTGTAAACCAAATGGAAGTGTTTTTGAAATAGTATTGAGTAAAAGTTGACATATTCCAGTCTGTGATTATCATCAACATCCATTCCTTTAATTTTAGTCTCAATAATTCCTAATTTCTGCTTTTCTAACTCAAACATTAGGTATAATTTACTATAAATGAGGTTTATTGACCATGAAGTCCAAATAACTGTAAAACTAAAGTTAATAAGTTAGTGTTATGTAGTGTTGAAAACATAAAAAGGGACAAAAACGTGAGAAAAAAGTGTTGATTAAAGGCTTTCAAGGGTTAAGAGTTTTTTTTTTGTGTTTTGAGGCTCCCGAGTCGTACAAGAACGTGACGGACGTGGTGAACACGTGTCACGACGCCGGCATCAGCAGGAAGGCCATCAAGCTGCGGCCCATCGCCGTGATTAAAGGCTGAGGACGCACAAAACCACGTCTAGAGACTGTTACACAACAGGAAGAGACTTCTGGACAGGAAGCTGCAGAAGAAGAAGAAGATCCTTTGATTTTTGTTGTGTTGCTTTGGGGGTGGAAGTAGTTTAAGTTGAAGGAAACATGAGGTTGAAAATGGAATTTATCACCTGAAAGAAAGAAATATTTTTGTGTTCATTCATAAATCTGTGATCCAAATAAAGATGATCAGCTTAGAGAAGTCTAAAATGTTACTTTAGTTCATAAATAGATGCATCTAACTAAGGTCTATATAAAGAGACTCCAGAACCAGTATCAGGGACCACTAAGGTCTATATAAAGAGAC
>NW_023268518.1:0-1003 GCF_013103735.1 Etheostoma cragini
AATAGCGTGCACAATGCATCATCTATTCATTAGATTTAGACGTAGATGTGAGGCGGTCTGTGGTGTCCTGACCTTGGACATCAGGACCTTGTAGGCGTAGAGCTTCCTTCCTTTCCCTTTCCCCAACGCGCCCTCGTACTTCTCCACGAACTCCTGAGACTCTCTGCCTCCAAGAGGAAGATGTGATGAGTATCACATGCTGAGAACTCGTATTCAACGTGTCAGCGTTGACATATGAGCGCCGTCGGCGGTCCAAACGGGCGAAGACAAGTTAGAAGAACGATGGAATGACGAAAACATCAGCCGAATAAATGCAAAAATCAACAAAAGTAGGAAAAAAGTAAGAAAATTGCAAAATAAATTGAAAATTAGGTATCGGGACTAAGCTACAGATGAGAATTAACAACTGTCCTCATTTACAGAAATGTTGATTAATGTGCATCGTCCTACTCAAATTAATACCTCTTCAAATCTTTATGAATCTAAATGCTGAAAACGTTGGAAAAACGTTTTTTTTTAACCGTCAAGAACCCAAAAAAAACGTCAAAAATGTCAAAAAGTATGTCGGAAAATCCCAAAAACATCGAGAAAAAACATTGGCAACAAAAACATTTCTAAAGTTGGAAATATTAAAAAAAATATATAAAAAAGGGTTGTGTTTTTTACGGTTGATTCCGATACAAATATTTAGTTATTTACAAATCTGATATGCCAATGTATATTTTTTGAAAAAAATCCAGAAATGCGTTACAGAACATAAACAGATTTCCCTAACATTAGTTATTTGTATTTATTTATGGGTTCTTACTAATATAATATGATAATAATTTGTTTTATTGTCACAACAGAACATCAAAATATAATAAAGTTCTGATAAACAAAATGTAGAAAAATACAAACTTGAGATATGATACTTAAACAAAAAATCACTAACAGGGACGTTGTAGAGCGTCCTCTGGTGGACAGACTATGTAACACCATCACTAACAGGGACGATGTAGAG
>NW_023268519.1:0-1016 GCF_013103735.1 Etheostoma cragini
CTGCTCTGACCTTCCCCCCCTCATTCCCCCTGCTCTGGCGTTCCTTGACTCTTAAGTTCGTTATTTGTTTGTTTTTTTATGAAAAAGATAATTTCACTTTATTTGAGGAAAATAAAAGAGAAGCATGAAATCTCTTTGATGTTTGAGGACGAGTCGTTTAGTTCGTCCCGGGACGCGAAATGGAAACTCAAACGTCGAGTAAATAGTTTCTGATAATTCAGCTTTTCATGGGTAACAAACTGTAATGTGTCTTGCACTTTTAATATTTTAGTGATTCATTTCCATCCCCCGGGGGGGGGGGGGGGGGGGGGGGGGAACAAGTGAAACTTAGCTTTTGGCTGCTATTCTGCAACTGAGTTCTTTGATTGCCGGGCTGGGTCTACTTCCTGCTTGAAACAACACGTATATTTATTTCGGGTGTGTCTGTAAATCTGCTTTTGTGATTCTATAAAAAATGTTTTGAACAGGAAGCGGAAGACAAACCATTTCCTTCGTTTCTTCTCTTGGATATTTTTGGTTTCTGGACCCTGACTACGTCCTGGACTGAACCTGTGGCACAGGCTGCTTCTGGTGCTCGGGCTCTGGCTACATCCTGGGCATTGTGCTGGTAGTGGACTGTGTTTTTAGTTTCATCTCGCCTGTACAATTCTGCTGTTTCTGTTTTGAAATAACTTTAAGTGTTCCCGGGGCGAGTTAGAGACGACGACTCGTTCCCAGCGCAGCGTTAATTCACCTCACACCCGACGTACTACGGCTTTAAATGACCTTTACAGCTCCATATTCTGCATCTTCAAGGTCATAACTCTAATCTGAGGTTGGTCCAGAGCCGGTTTCCATGGTTTCCTCGTCCGACACCAGGGTCATGTTGTTCTGCACGTTGCTGCAGACCTTGTCTTTCATGTTTTTGTCTCTTCTTTGATGTTTTCTTCTGAGATGAGACGTTAGTTTCTTTCCTCACGTTTTGAGCTTCAAGTCGACCGAGTTATATATATATATAATATACACATATATATATA
>NW_023268520.1:0-1091 GCF_013103735.1 Etheostoma cragini
TATACTTATGCCCCCCCCCCCGCCCCCCAGAGATTGTGATTGGTTTAATATTGTAGTTTCTGGCTCACATGTCCCGTTGTCTTCCCTCCAGCTGGCAACACAAAGCGCTAGTGCATCGATACGCATCATAATCAATAACCCGTCATGTCTGTTGGCCGCTGTGTGTGTTGGCCCCGTGGGGGGGGGGGTCAATGGGGGCCACGTCCCAGCAGCCTCTCTGGCAGATAATCCATAATCCTGGATGTTCGGAGCTGCTGTTGACCTTAAATCCTCGCCCTGCATGTCCATCACACAGCCAGCGCTGGAGAAGAATACAGACTACTATATTATTATTAATAATAATTATAATCACATAATTATTTAATTGTAATAATTATAATTATATAATTAAATAATAGTAATAATGTACTTTTTTTGTCCCACAAGGGGGAAGTACAATTTCCACTTTGTTGTTATTACACACACTACACACAGGCCTGAACTACACACACATGCTTAGGTTCTATACATGCTAATGGATGTCAGAGTGGGGGGGGCACATGGAAAGGTGGCCCGAGCGGGGACTTGAACCAGCGACCGTCCGGTTCCTGACCAACCCCCCTACGGACTCAGCTAGTAAAAGTACCTACACCACACTGTAAAAATACCATAAGTATCATCAGGTAAATGTAGTTAAAGTATTAAAAGTACAGAACCATCCTCCCGTTGTAGAAGGTCTGAAGGATCCAAACTAGGGTTCGGATCGGGCCGGAGTTTCCGAAATCTTCCTTTACTGAGCTGCCGGGGGTCGGTGCAGAGCGGTCGCCTGCCAATCAGAAGGTTGGTGGTTCAATCCCTGGCCCTGCAGGTCCATGCTGAAGCGTCCACGGGCAAGACCCTGAACCCAGAGTTTCCCCCCAACTCATTGATACAGTAGGACTTATTGGACTTTAACTTATCATTGCACCTTCAATAATGTAGCCCAGAATGCACCTGAACGCACCTCCCTGTAAGACCAGCACGCCCAGAATGCACCTGAACGCACCTTCCTGCAAGACCAGCACGCCCAGAATGCACCTGAACACACCTCCCTGTAAGACCAGCACGCCCAG
>NW_023268521.1:0-1026 GCF_013103735.1 Etheostoma cragini
TGGTTCCAATGTATTATGCAGTATTTCATGGTATAATAATTGTAAAAAAACAACAACAAAGGTTACTACTTCACGGATTTTGCCTATCACGGGTTCTTTTTGGAGCGTAACCCTCGTGAAAAACGAGGGTTCACTGTATTGTGAACGGCCTATCTGTGGCATCATGTCTGTAGGCCGGTGTGTCTCTGCAGCACCACAATACTTTCAGACTGGTTTGACACAAAATTTGCTTCAACACACACATTGCACCCAGCCCCCCCTGAAAACTGGATATTGCATGAGTCCACATCGCCATTTTGGATAAAAGAGCGGTTAGTTGTGCAGCCCAACAGGAAGCTCTGACACGCACTCGGTCAAACACAGCAGCCTCCCTCCAGGCTGGATTACTGCTGGCTCATAATGCAAGCCACTGATTTATGGTGTAATCTAGTTCAGGGGGAGAGAGAGCTTCTCATGCTAAGAGGCAGGAAGACCAGCGCTGACCTTTGGTGTCCCGCTCAGCTTGTCAACAAACTCTCAGTGCTGCCGGAAAGAGGACGAGACCGAATTAGAATGAACCGAATGAGCAGGTGAATAACAAAAAGTGGGCTGATTTAATTCACTCCCTGGTTAGAATGAGGAGGATGAAGATGAAGATGATGATGGCGGCTTAGCGGAGTGTCCTTCTGTTTATAGCTTTATCCCGATAAAACGACAGGGTTGAGTTTCAGCCTGCATGAACGTATGAACGAGGGTTTTTAATTTAACCCTCATGTCGTCCTTGGTTCAAACTTTCAGTAATTTATAAATTTGTTGCTCTCTACAACGTCCCTGTTGGCAACACTGATTATCTGAATCATTTGTTAATGTGAATTTGTTTAAAGGACTTTAAGTTTCATACCTTAAGTTTGTATTTTTTAACATTTTATTTATCAGAACTTTAATATATTTGGATGTTCTGTTGTGATATAAATACAAACCCGATTCCAAAAAAGTTGGGACACTGTACAAATTGTGAATAAAAACAGAATGCAATGATGTGGAAGT
>NW_023268522.1:0-2805 GCF_013103735.1 Etheostoma cragini
ATATATATATATATATATATATATATATATATATATACACACATTTCATTTAAGATGTTTGACCTCGTCATAATAAAGACAAAACAACAGAAATGGGATTAATTCTCTCTCTCCTAGTTCATACCTCTTGATGAAGGTCACCTCCCGCTGTCTCACCACAAATATCACTAAAAATAAAATTTAAAAATATGAATATAAAACTTCCCTAATAAAATAAAAAGGTTAACAACATTACATTTCTATCAGGGAGGAAACATCTCATCGTCTCCGTGGATGCAGTACCGCTCTCCGCCTGGACTGTTGTGATGCGCCGGCGGGGGCGCTGTTTCACCCAAAAACAAATCACTCAAACGAAAAATTATAATTATGAATAAGGTTGATAAAAAATGAGAACGCTTCACGATTGGGCGTGTCATCCTTGCACAGGGCCATGCTAATCTTCTCTGTATCGTTCCCATTTTATTACATGTGCTTCATATCGTCGCACAGTAAACGTGCAATACTTCACTGTATTTAAAGAAGCGACGGCCCACTAAGGGTTAACTCACGGTTTCAGCAAATTACAGTTTGATACTTTAAAAGACAGGAAATTACATCAGACTGGTGGCCTGAGAACTGATTTACCCCCTGCTGGGTAAAAAATAACTAGAAAAATAAAACAATTACCCCCAGCTGCTTAGAAACCGGGTTTAGGGACAAGTGTACCGAGCTGAAAAGGATTGTGGGAGAATTATGCAAAGCCTCCGTAACATTTGTCTGTTTACCCTCCTGGTGTCTTCAGGTCTAATCTGACCCTTTTAAAAAAGTTTCTTTATCAGAAATTTGGGTTTCTTTCAAACTAAATGTCCATAAAGTACCGAGGATGGTTCCCAACAACGCTCCTCACGCGGTTCATTAACAATCAGGTCAACAGCTTCACTGGATTTGGGTGTTTTTGTCAATTTTAGAGCATTTGGAGAAAAACAATTGGTAAAAGATCTTGTGAAAGCGTAAAAAAGAGAGAACAATGTAAATAAAGCCTCTAAACTGTGAACAAATGTCAAATAAAGTATTTCTGAATCTAAATAAAGCTCTAAACATTTGGGGAAAATTCCCAAAAGGCTCAGAAATAATCGACACACGCTGAAAAAGTGACAAAATCATCGAGGTAAGACATCACGAGGGTAAACGAGCCAATGACAGCTGTGGAGGGCGGAGCCGCTGACGTGGTCCGCTTACAATTCTGTCAATTTAACGTTGTTTGGATTTTCGGAAGATTTTCCAACTTCGTCAACACGACAAACGAACTTTCTATACATGTAGAGGCTGTGATGAGTAATTCGGCGAAGAGAGACGACACATTAAAACGAAATAAATTAGATTAAATTGATAATGTGTGTTTGGTTTGGCCGTCGGGTGATGCACCTGACGTGCACGGATAACGCCAACTATTTCCAATAAAATGTAAGTTATTTTAAAATGTGTTTTGCTTTTGAGGATTATTCCTTTGCCGAATCACGCTAAAAGCCCCAAGTAGTTTCGGGAATACTTTAAAATCGTTTGAGAAGCACGTTTCAGTTGCACGTAAACGACGTTACGTAAATTCAAGTAGTTTGTAGAAGAAGTCCGGCGCGCCTTTTCACCATCCGCTGCCCAAAGCAGACCCCGTTGTGTTATTTCCACTAAAAACGTTGTGTTTTTAATGAATGTATTGATGCTATTAATGTACCTTTGTGTTCTTTGAACAAGTCGTCAGCCCCAAACAGCAGCTGGGTGTGAAATGTGAAGATTTAAACAGCAAACGTGTTTCAGTTCACGATTGTGACAATTTCACGTTGGTTTTGCTTTTTGGGAAACTTTCAGACTTCGTCAACAAAACATTCTGACTTTATCTAAATGTGAAGGTTGTACTGAGTAATTCGGCTTGTATAGAAAACATTAAAGGGCCAAACATTACATTAAACTGATGTAATCTGTGCCGTCGTAACAAGTTCCGGTTGTTATGGCGCGTCCCCGATGTGAGTCGCGCGTGCTCAGTTTGAAACGGGTTTCTGAAATTAGTAAAAAACAATCCATGAAATAATTAACTTTCCTAATTAACAAACAATAACAGAAGAATCAGAAATGATTTCAGAAACGTTGTAGTGATTATCTTATTTCAGTGAGAACTCATAAATAACAATACATAACTAATGTTGGGGAAATCTGGCGGTTTTTAACGCGTTTCTGGATTTTTGTTATTAATCTGCGGATTTTTAATTAAGCAAATGATCAAAGGCCTCAGCCGGCAGCAGGGCTCACTGTGGAGGAGATAAAACCTGGATCGGTACTGCTGGCCCGGGATGGAAGCAGACATCACAAACAGGGTGAGAGCATTATTATTATTATTAGTATTATTATTAATAAACACATGTCTGTGGAGCTTATGCAGATATTTAGGCCCCGTATGTTTCAGTTGTTTTTACTTTGTTAGAGCACGCAGAGTGATGCCGGTCAGAGGAAGGGGGGCCGAGACATGTGGAGGGGGTTCTGACCTGTTAATCTCCACCTGGTTCACGTGGAACCTCCACCAGACTCTATGTAAATAAACCTCAGTTTAGTCTCATCCAGAGTGTGTAGTGTTAGTTTAGATAGATAAAGATAGAACTAACGTCGCGTTCTGTTGCATCGCTCAGGAAAAGGTTTGATGCAACAGAGTGATGAAGATGATAAGACAAAGACAACAAGACAATAAGACAATAAGACAACAAGACAACAAGACAACAAGACAATAAGACAATAAGACAATAAGACAACAAGACAATAAGACAAAGACCACAAGACAAT
>NW_023268523.1:0-1081 GCF_013103735.1 Etheostoma cragini
GTTGATGTCAAACCCCGATCTCTCACTCCAAAGGCATGGTTCATATCCACTGGCCCGTTACCACTATGTTGAAAGTAAGAGATAAAAAGTCATGGTATACCATGTTGGAAAAGGTCATAAAAAGTCATAAAAAGTCATATTATAGTATGTCGAAAAAGTCATAAAAAGTCATAAAAAATCACAAAGAGTAGAGAAAAGTCATAGTATAGTTTGTCGAAAAAGTCTTAGTATAGTATGTTGAAAGAGTCATAAAAAGTCATAAAAAGTCATAGTATAGAAATACATATGACTTTTTATTTTTCTTCTCCCACATCCTAAAAGTGAATGGAGCAATTGTAAGAAAACGTGTAAATCTTTATTGTCTATCCGTTGAAGATTTGACAATAAAGTTGACTCGACTTAGTTTTTCATCATAATATGACTTTTAATGTATTTTTTTACACACTGTAAAATTATGTTTCTACATTTTTGATATACCAAATAATAATAATAATAATAATATAATAATAACTCAAGCCCAGAGTTAAACCGAATCTGCCGATTGTTTACAGTTGATCCTGAACTTAGCGTGGGCTGAAGATGTGTTCTACATTCTGGGTTTTATTTTGGGAAATAGGGGAATTCTGCTCCTGCAGAGTGTGTGTTGCCATGCTCACACACACACACACACACACACACACACACACACACTCATGACACACTCATGATACATTATGTCACCCGTCACATTTTGTACCATGAAAGCTATACAGTACCAGACTGAACCGTGACCTTCTTCACTGTAACATCATATCACACAAGTATTCACACCGGCTATTTTCAGAACAGACACTCTGCTGACACTGTGTGTGTGTGTGTGTGTGTGTGTGTGTGTGTGTGTGTGTTGCATACCGTAGACCCAGGCAACTACTATGCATTCCCAGAATGCTTGCCACAACAGAGTCATTCCACTGGCCGAGTAGTAGTCAAACAATTGGAAGACGTACATCCCTCCCTGCAGAGAGAAAGAGACTTCAGATCCAGTATTAGGGACCACTAAGGTCTATATAAAGAGACTTCAGATCCAGTATTAGGGACCACT
>NW_023268524.1:0-3509 GCF_013103735.1 Etheostoma cragini
GGACGCCAGTCTCCTCCGCCGAGAACAGCCCCACCTCCAGCCCTGAGGACGCCGGTCTCCTCGGCTGAGAACAGCCCCACCTCCAGCCCTGAGGATGCCGGTCTCCTCGGCTGAGAACAGCCCCACCTCCAGCCCTGAGGATGCCGGTCTCCTCGGCTGAGAACAGTCCGCCCATTAGGCATTCAAATAGTGATTTGGATTTGGATCCCCATGGCAACGTACCTGTGAACTCCAGAGCACACACCCCCTTGCTATGGTGTCCCTTCAGCAGCGACAGACACTTCAAAGTCTGGACGTCCCAGACATGGACGGCCGGGTCTCTGCCAACCTGAACACACAGACAGCCAATCAGATTCACTCTCAGGCCGCCTTATCGGTATGATATCGAATTGCAACATAAACAACGCAATGACATCGCACCCTAACATAAACATCGCCATGACATCATACCCTAACATAAACATCGCCATGACATCATACCCTAACATAAACATCGCAATGACATCGCACCCTAACATAAACATCACGATGACATCATACCCTAACATAAACATCGTGATGACATCGTACCCTAACATAAACATCGCAATGACATCGCACCCTAACATAAACATCACGATGACATCGTACCCTAACATAAACATCGTGATGACATCGTACCCTAACATAAACGGCGCACTCTGATTGGCCGGTACCTGAGCCGAGGCCACGTAGTCCTTGAGCGGGTGCATGGCGAGGCTGAGGATGTCGTCGTCGTGGCCGAGGTAGAAGCGTTGCGCGTGCTGCTGCCGGCCGTACACCACGGCCACGGCCGCCACGTGGTACACCACCTCGCCGCTCTGGCTGTAGAACAGGTTGTTACGGCAGTCGAAGCCTCGGTACCTGCAGGAAACAGCCCCGCCACAATAAAGGTACAGAAACACAGACACAGAGTACCGCAGCAGGAAGATGGGGGACGGGGGAAAGGGGGAGGGGAGGCGGGGGACGGAGGACGGGGGACGAGGGATGAGGGACGGGGGATGGAGGACGGGGACGGGGGTTTAGAGGCAGAATGGTGTCTGGTTTTACCCGTGAACAAACTGCAGGCAAAGCCCCTCCTCCGGAGCTTTCTGGCGCTTCAGGGAACCAATCAGCTTCTTCCTGAGCTGAGGAAGGTCCTCCTTATACACCTGCAGAGAGAGAGACAGGACAGTCAGACAGACAGAGAGACAGAGACAGAGACAGGACAGTCAGACAGACAGACAGACAGAGAGAGAGACAGGACAGTCAGACAGACAGACAGACAGAGAGACAGACAGACAGATGGACAGACGGACCGAGTTCGAGACAGACAGGCAGAGAGAGATACAGACAGACAGAGAGAGAGAGAGAGACAGGCAGACAGACAGGCAGAGAGAGAAAGAGAGACAGGCAGACAGACACAGAGAGAGACAGACAGACAGATGGACAGACGGACCGAGTGGGAGACAGACAGGCAGAGAGAGAGACAGACAGACAGAGAGAGAGACAGGCAGAAAGACAGACAGAGAGACAGACCTGCCGTTCGTAGCTGGTCTGAGCTTCCTGTTCGATGTCCGAGTCAAGCTCCGGGACGTCCGATAGGTCTGAGTCCGACTCTCCGCTGTTGGAGTCGGCGTAACCCTCTGGACGGGGACAACAGGGACAGCAGGGACAGGGACACGTCTCGTTAATACAGGGATCAATTCATCATCCATTCATCATCCATTATCCAGAGGAGGAGTAGGAGGAGGAGGGGTTCATCTGGAGGGGGGAGGGATTAATCTGGGGGGCTAATCTGAAGGGGGAGGGGTTAATCTAAAGGGGGTAATCTGGAGGGGGGGTTAATCCACCAGCAGTGCCCCCTGGTACCTTGGAGGAGGGGCTCCAGCACCCCGTTCATCACGCCCTCGGGAAGGAAGCGCCACTGGAAGACGGCGTGGTCCGCCCCCCCGGTGCTGACCACCCACTGCAGGTCGCTGGACCAGCGCACCGTGGTCACATGGGCAGAGTGGCCAATGTACTTCTTAAACTTGGCTCCTATTGGACCAGGAAGACAAATAACAAGTCCTTTAGAAAGACAGACAGGGAGACAGGAAGACAGACAGACAGAGAGACAGACATGGAGAAAGACTGAGAGGTCTGGAGGGTCCATAAAGGTCTGGATGGTTCCTAAAAGTCTGGAGGGTCACTGAAGGTCTGGAGGGTCCTTGAGAGGTCTTGCGGGTCCCGAAAGGTCTGGAGGGTCCCTGAGACGTCTGGAGGGTCCCTGTAAGGTCTGAAGGGTCCCTATACGTCTGGAGGGTTCCTAACGGTCTAGAGGGTTCCTAAAGGTCTGGATGGTCCCTGAGATGTCTGGAGGGTTCCTGAGAGGATGCAGACCCACCTTTCTTGAGGCAGGGAAAGCGGAAGAGTTTGACGAGGCCCAGGTCGTCCCCGGTCACCAGCGTCGCGCTGCTGTAGTTGGCGTCCACAGAGTTAACGTTGGTGACGTTGGAGTATTTGGGCCAGATCCCGTTCACCTCTGGGCCGAGGACACTGGTCCACGTCATCCAGTGGATCGTCTTCGCCTCCTCTTTAGGGACCAATTTCCCCGCTGCAGGACACAGGACAAAAGAATCAGGAGTCAGGAGTCAGGAGTCAGGAGTCAGAACACAGGACAAAGGAGTCAGGACACAGGATCCAGGACACTGGGCATTAATAATAGGAATGAATGACTGAATGATTGGATTGGACAATTGGCTCCTGTTCCAGGACACATGACGTACCTGGCATCCTGTAGAAGGTCACATGACATACCTAGCATCCTGTAGAAGGTCACATGACGTACCTGGCATCCTGAAGAAGGTCAGATGACGTACCTGGCATCCTGTAGAAGGTCACATGACGTACCTGGCATCCTGTAGAAGGTCACATGACGTACCTGGCATCCTGTAGAAGGTCACATGACGTACCTGGCATCCTGTAGGTGGTCACATGACGTACCTGGCATCCTGTAGAAGGTCACATGACGTACCTGGCATCCTGTAGGTGGTCACATGACGTACCTGGCATCCTGTAGGTGGTCACATGACGTACCTGGCATCCTGTAGAAGAGGCGCTCCCCGGAGCCGTCGTTGGTCTGCAGGAAGCGCCCGTCCACGGACCAGTCCAGATGCGTGATGAAGGACGCCGAGCGGCTGCACTCGCCCACCTTCTTGTAGCGCTGCCCCACAGCGTAGATGTCCACCAGCCCGTCGTTGGAGCCAACCGCCAGCAGGGACCCGTCGGGGGAGAACTTCAACTCGTGGATCACCTCCTTCCTGTCCTTGATGTGCACCACCTCCGTCATGTCCCTGGAGAAACAGCTGGTGACTCAAGTTCCTCACGTTGGTCACATAAGTTAGACGATGTCTGACGTTATAAATAATAATAAAGCCTGAAAAAAGCCTCGGTAGCTTGTTTCTACCTGATGATGAACATCTGTCCTGTAGGGTAACATTACAGCTTGTTTCTCCCTGATGATGAACATC
>NW_023268525.1:0-3383 GCF_013103735.1 Etheostoma cragini
TTTTGATGTTTACGGAGAAAGTTTAGAGTTCCTTCAGGACGACGTTTGACTTCTCTTCACTAAAACATCACAGTCGGAATCTTAATTTAACGTGAAGGATATTAATTTATTTGGTTGCCGGTTGACCGGTGGCTCTGGTTGGTGGGGGGGCGTTGCCGTAGATACTATGTTGCCGTAGATACTTGTGTATTCTTGGCTGGGTTCATGGTCAAAGTGGCTCCGCGTCACTTGTTTCTGTTTATTTACATTAAATAAGACTTTATGGGGGGGGGGGGTCCGACGTTTGAATAAAACTGGTTTTGTCCCTTCATCACGTTGTGTGTCTCCACTGTTCTGCTGATACTACATTACCCACAATTCATAGGGTTCACATCAAAGGGAAATCAGCCTATGAAAACAAGATGTTTCAATGAAATGAGCACAGAAACCAGGAAGTAGTCAGTTCCATTCATCTGACAGCCTTAGTTAGTAGTTACTTTACCTACTAGTTACTTTACTTACTAATTACTTAAGTTACAAGTTACTTTACTTACTAATTACTTAAGTTACTAGTTACTTTACTTACTAGTTACTAATTACTTTACTTACTAATTACTTTAGCTACTAATTACTTAAGTTACTAGTTACTTTACTTAATAGTTACTAATTACTTTAGTTACTAATTACTTTAGCTACTAATTACTTTACTTACTAGTTACTTTAGTTACTTTAGTTACTAATTACTTTAGCTACTAGTTACTTTAGTTACTAATTACTTTAGTTACTAGTTACTTTACCTACTAATTACTTTAGTAATTACTTTAGATACTAATTACTTTAGCTACTAGTTACTTTAGTTTTTAGTTACATTAGTTAGTAATTACTTTAGTTTTTAGTTACTTTAGTTACATTATTAACTAAAGTATAATATTTCTCTTTGAGATGAAGCAGTAAAAGTAGAAAGAAAACTCGAGTAAAGTACAAGTACCTCAACATCTGGACCTCATACAGTACTGGAGTACATGTCCTGGAAGTACTGCAGTACTTGTACTCCGTTACTTTGCCCCGCCGTCCGTGATTAGCGCTGATCACCTCCACCTGTGGCGGACGCGATGGATCCCTCTGACCAATGAGAAAGGGGCGCTTGGGACTCTCGACCAATCGGATGCCCGGAAGCAGCGTCTGGGTCCGCTCGGCCTGCAGCGCAGCGGGGAGATAAAACCAGCCTCTTCCTCCCTCCTTCATCCCTCCTTCATCCCTCCTTCTCTGCGCCAGGAAGCATGGTAAGTACGGACTGGGTCTGCAGCCTGTCTCCTAGAGCCGGGGGGGGGGTCCTGCAGCCCGGGGGGTCCTGCAGCCTTGGGGGGGGGTCCTGCAGCCTTGGGGGGGGCCAGGTTACTGCCTGGTAAGAGGTTTTTCCTCCAGGTGTAGACGGAATAATCATTTAATTTAACCCTCGTGTTGTCTCCCGGGACAAAAATGGACAAAAACTCGACGTTTTTGTCCATTTTTCAAACTTTTTCTCCAACACATCCTTACTAGTTTTATACGTTATGGTGTTTATGATCAATAACCCTCATTTATAGAGAACTATACCTAATATTAGAGTTAAAAAAGCAGAAATTAACTCTAATATTAGGTATAATTCTCTATAAATGAGGGTTATTGACCATGAATTCCATAAAGTATAAAACTAGTAAGGTGGTTGTCGTGGAAACTAAAACGTCTGAAAAACAGACACAAATGTCCCATTTTTGTCTCTTTTTGACCCGGAAGACAACACGAGGGTTAAAATCGCACGGATGACTTTTCAGACTTGTTTCTTAGTGACACATTTCAGACATAGACATGTATTAAAGGGTCAGATTTAACCCGGGATAACAGGAGGGTTAGGGGTCTTCTAGTGGTTTTAGTGGCCGCTTTTTCCGATGTTTTTCTGACTTTTTGTTACTTTTTTCCACGTTTTTCAATATTTTTGTCATTTTTGTCACGTTCTTCTAACGTTCTTTTATCAGATTTTTTTTCTAAAATGCCCCAAAAAACCAGAACAAAAGGCCCAAATTCAAATAAAGAAGTGAACTGATCATTTATTTTCATGTATCATGTCCCATTGTAGATGTAGACATTTTTTTTTTTTTTGTTCAAAGGGGTCCGATTTCAGGGGGTTCGGCGCTGGTTTTCGTTGTTCTGGGTCTTGCGGAATCCATTTCTACTAGTCATTAGACCAGGGTCAGATTTAACCCGGGACAACAGGAGGGCTAACGTGTCTCGTGGTTCTGTCCCCCCCGCTGCCTCTAATGAAGAGTACCGTGTAGGGGTGTTGGCCGATGGGTGACGCAGCCAGGCACGGGCCCGTTACCGGTTACCGGGTTAAATTATCCCGTTTCATAACCGCTGAACGTTTTCGTCTCATGTTCCTTCGTTTCTTTGAGTCGTCACTGCCAGAAAATTCATCTTAACAGCCGCTCTCCCTGTTACTCTAGTAACTAGTTACTTGTAACTCCACTACATTCATCTGACAGCTTTAGTTACTAGTTACTTTAGTTGCTAGTTACTTTAGTTGCTAGTTACTAGTTACTTTAGTTACTTCACTACATTCATCTGACAGCTTTAGTTGCTAGTTACTTTAGTTGCTAGTTTAGTTACTAGTTACTTTAGTTACTTCACTACATTCATCTGACAGCTTTAGTTGCTAGTTACTTTAGTTGCTAGTTACTTTAGTTACTAGTTACTTTAGTTACTTCACTACATTCATCTGACAGCTTTAGTTGCTAGTTACTTTAGTTACTAGTTACTTTAGTTGCTAGTTATTTCACTACATTCATCTGACAGATTTAGTTACTAGTTACTTTAGTTGCTAGTTACTTTAGTTACTAGTTACTCCACTACATTCATCTGACAGGTTTATCGTACGTTTTCCACCTCCAGCATCACACGCTGGTCAACCAATGAAATGGCTCCAATGGTGTAGTATTAGTACTTTTGCTGAAGTATCTGAGTACTTCTTACACACACACACACACACACACCGTGTCTGTGGTTAAAGCTTCTCTCCCTCCAGCGTGAGTGTATCTCGGTGCACGTCGGCCAGGCCGGGGTCCAGATTGGCAATGCATGCTGGGAGCTGTACTGCCTGGAGCACGGCATCCAGCCGGACGGACACCTGCTGGGGGGCCAGGCCGGCGGGGGGGCGGACGACTCCTTCTCCACCTTCTTCAACGAGACCGGCGCCGGGAAGCACAGCCCCCGCGCCATCTTTGTGGACCTGGAGCCCACGGTCATCGGTAAAATAACATGGGGGGTCGACTTATGCCCCTGTATTTTAACATAGGGGGTGTATACTTATGCCCCTGTATTTTAACATAGGGGGTGTGTACTAATGCCCCTGTATTTTAACATAGGGG
>NW_023268526.1:0-1668 GCF_013103735.1 Etheostoma cragini
CCCCCCCCCCCCTCTAGCATTTTGAAAGAAGAAGAAGAAAACAGCTGTAACAGGTGCTACCAGAGTGTAGGACTTCTTCTTCTGTCCCTGCAGGTTGAGGACAGGTTTCTTCTTCTTCTCCGCCAGACTCCTCCTCTTCTTCATGTCGTCAGGTGACAGCTGGACAACCAGGAAGAGCTCAGTCAGTTAAATCGTTTAAAATGTCTCCAAATACTGATAAAGGACAGTTTCTGGTCATTTGGGTTTTCAATTCCATTTGGTGCCGTCCCGTTGGGGAGAGTACCCTCATCCTAGACCAGACATGGGCAAATCCGGGCCCGCGGGCCATGCATGGCCTGTTAGGGTTTTTAATCTGGCCCGCCTAGTGATCTCAAGCAATATTTTTAAATTTAATTATTATTAAATCACATTCATCAGTTTATCCCGAAGGACAGTGACTCTGCGTGAGGACCTGACTGATGAAGATATCGTCAGTGAGCAGAGTCCTTTACATTATAATTATTAGCACTGGATGACAGGACCGACGTGAAAGACACTGCTCAGCTCCTAATTCTGATCCGAGGGATTAACGAAGGTTTTCAGATAACGGAGGAGCTTTTAACCATGAAGTCCCTGAAAGGAAAGCCGCGAGGAGAGGACTTATAGGACAGGGTGTCAGCTGCCATCGAGAGAATGAAGCGACCTTGGGGGAAACGAGCCAATGTCACCACGGACGGATCGCCAAATTTAACTGGAAAACCCGTCGGGCTGCGGAAAAGAATCCAGGATGAAGTGAAAGAGGACAACCCTGCACAGGGGGGTATTTCCCTTCATCAGGAGTCTCTATGGAAGTCTGTTTGGCAGCTTGATCACGTGGTGAATCCAGTAGTAAAACTGGGGGATTGTATCAGAGCAGGGGACTCCAGCACCGTCAGGTCATTAGGTTCCTGGAGGAAACCGATGCGGATCACCAGGACTTACTTCACCACGCTCAGGTCCGCTGGTGCAGTTTGGGCGAAGTGTTTGAGTGACGAGAGCTGGCTTTGTGACTTAACGTTTGCTGGGGACATGTTTACCCACATGGATGAACGTGAAGCTACAGGGGGAAGATCTTCAAATCCAAGCGGACTTTATTCTCCAGACAAATTTCAAATGAGTCTTTGGCTCATTTCCCCACACGAGCCCCGCAGAGAGAGACCCCCGAAACGGGAAGAAGACCTGCACGGAGAGGTCTCCCTTCAGCTGGCGTCCTGTCCCCGTCACACGACCCTGAAACAGCACCGCAGGACCTGCAACTGGAACTGATCCATCAGTCTGACTCCATCTTGAAGGAGAAGTTGAACTCTCTCAAACTGAAGGACGAACGAAGCCACGTCACCAAGCCTCCGGAGGACGGCCCAGAAGACGCTGGCGTTGTTTGGCTCGACCTACAAAACCCTCACAGATCAAAGTATACTGACCAAGACCTCAGATCCAACAAAACCTACCCCAGACTTTGATGAACTGGCAAAAATGGGAGCCCAACAGCACGGTTCCCAGGGAAACGTACCGTGAGTTTCACTACTGTTATGAAATAAATGCGTAGTTTGCTTTGCTGCTTGTTAAAGGTCAAAACCTCTTATATTATAGTTTTTACACGTCATTACATGAGAACATCCATCTGCACATGGTTGGGGGAAGGGGGGGGGG
>NW_023268527.1:0-1053 GCF_013103735.1 Etheostoma cragini
ATACATGAACACCTGGACTTAAATTCACACCTGGTCACTTTATCACTTTAACACTGGACTCAACACTGACACTTTAATAACAATTCATGGTCTTTTCTTTGTTTATTTTTTGACAAATGTTCTTATTGTTGTTATTATTATTATTGTTATTTTGTTGTCTTTATACTTTCTTGTTTTAATTCTTTTTTTTTAATTCTTTTTTTTTGCTAAAACTGCTGCTGGAACTTTCAATTTCCTCACGGTAGTCATCCCAAAAGGATCAATAAAAGAAGCGTATGTCTAAGTCTAAGTGTAGTTAAGTAAATAGTTTACAAAATGTTATCATTTTCATTCACATTAGTTTTCCACACATCTGCTCCTACCACTCTGATCGTATTCCCTTCCTCAACACTCCATAAAGAAGCAAAGAACGATCATTAATGACAGAGAGCATATGAAATGAATCATTACTCTGTGTCAGCTTCACGCTCAGGAAGGAATATCATGACTCATCATCGTGGTCAGCGAGACCTAACACTTTAGTAACACATTCCTCAAGTCAGAAACTCTAGAAATGGTCTTTTAAGTATAGTCTTGGTTAGACTGAGGGGGGAAACTGCATCTCATTCACTGCAGAGTGATTGTCACTCAGGGTCCAGAGGGACAGAAGCTGATCGTCACGTGCTCCAGATGACTCTGAGATGAGAAAATCTATTTAGATCTTTAAGAAGGCCGATATGTAGATTGAATTAGATTTCCAGTCGCTGTTGTCTCAATACTTCAGTGTCAGTCTACTTATTCTCTACAATAAATGCTCCAGTCCTTTCTTTGCATTAATACTGGTTCTTAACAACAACCAAGCTCTTGATTCCCAGACCAAAGGATGGTTGAACCTGCTGCATTTAGACTTCAGCTACCGTTCCAACCTCCACACCTCAGTGAAGAGGAAAACACTTCAATTTAAGGGGAGCAATGCAGTTCTGGGGCCTGTTGCACGAAACCAGGATAAGGGATTAAGCCGGGATATTCAAGTTATCCTGGATGAATTTAGCTTGGACTCGGTTGCACGAAACC
>NW_023268528.1:0-1542 GCF_013103735.1 Etheostoma cragini
CAACGTGCTGCTGGACATGTCGCTCAACGTGCTGTCCTGTAATAATTAAACTAATAACTGAGGCTGGTTCTCCTGCGTAGGCCTCGGTCCCTCCTCACACAGAGTCCAGACCTGCTCAGATCTATAGATTATTATTATTATTAAATTAAATCTGATAATCCGTTCATCCCTCGGAGCCGTTTGTTATAATAAAACCTGGGAGACGTCAGCGGGTTAGATGTGAATGTGTTCTAGTGTCTTCTCTCTGGGGGACAGGAGAGTGAATGTCTTGGTGCTGAGGACAGAAGGAGACTGAATGTCTCGGAGCTGAGGACAGAAGGAGACTGAATGTCTCGGTGCTGAGGACAGAAGGAGACTGAATGTCTCGGAGCTGAGGACAGGAGACTGAATGTCTCGGAGGTGAGGACAGAAGGAGACTGAATGTCTCGGAGCTGAGCACAGGAGACTGAATGTCTCGGAGCTGAGGACAGAAGGAGACTGAATGTCTCAGAGCTGAGGACAGAAGGAGACTGAATGTCTCGTAACTGAGGACAGAAGCAGACTGAATGTCTTGGTGCTGAGGACAGAAGCAGACTGAATGTCTTGGTGCTGAGGACAGAAGGAGACTGAATGTCTTGGTGCTGAGGACAGAAGCAGACTGAATGTCTTGGTGCTGAGGACAGAAGGAGACTGAATGTCTTGGAGTTGAGGACAGAAGCAGACTGAATGTCTCGGTGCTGAGGACAGAAGCAGACTGAATGTCTCGGTGCTGAGGACAGAAGCAGACTGAATGTCTTGGAGTTGAGGACAGAAGGAGACACGTGACTGTGATGATGTCCAGATGATTGTGTTGATGGGTGTCTCCCGGAGAGTAACGTGAGACAGCGAGACGCCGCTGACGGCAGCACCGGCTCCATTACGCCGAGACAGGAAGCACTAACGAGCGCTGTGATTGGACGAGCTCCCACAATGCATCAGTTACTGACCTGAGTGCTGCTGCTTTCACATCGATCCTCCAGAGGAAGTGGTCCATGCTGACAGGAACACAGTCCTCCCAAAGACCAGCAACATATCACAGCAGCAACATGTTAATACAGCAACATGTTAATACAGCAACATATCACAGCAGCAACATGTTAATACAGCAACATGTTAATACAGCAACATATCACAGCAGCAACATGTTAATACATCAACATGTTAATACAGAAACATGTTAATACAGCAACATATCACAGCAGCAACATGTTAATACAGCAACATGTTAATACAGCAACATGTTAATACAGCAACATATCACAGCAGCAACATGTTAATACAGCAACATGTTAATACAGCAACATGTTAATACAGCAACATGTTAATACAGCAACATATCACAGCAACATGTTAATACAGCAACATGTTAATACAGCAACATATCACAGCAACATGTTAATAGAGCAACATGTTGATACAGCAACATATCACAGCAACATGTTAATACAGCAACATGTTAATACAGCAACATGTTAATACAGCAACATGTTAATACAGCAACATGTTAATACAGCAACATATCAC
>NW_023268529.1:0-1485 GCF_013103735.1 Etheostoma cragini
CGCCTTGTCAACACACAAGCACAGGAAACAAGTACAGGAAACGGAAATGAGTCAGGTACGCTTACCGTCAGGAAGATTAATCCTGGAGAACGGCATTCAAGTTAGTTACTAAATTGCCTACTTTCAAAGCAATTATAACCTATCATGTGCTTTTGGATTAGCTCAAATGTTCGCCTTTTGCAAAACTTTATAATAGACAACCATGTTATTTGTCTTCTAATAAAAACGTATACCTGTTATGTAACTTACAATGATGGGAGACTTGAGGGCTTGAGCACCAACGTCCTAATAATGTCCTTTCACAGTGATGTCTTGAGTGTGAAACCTTCAGAGCATTTTCTTCTCTCTCTTTTTTTGTAGGTATTTTAAACATTGTCAAACCAAAGTATGACTGGGGTGCGGCACTCGGTTACTGTTAGCTAGCTAGTTAAGGGTTATTTGGTAATATTCAAATAAGCCTAATGTTATAGTTAGTCAGATTCGTACATTTAGCTAGAGCTGAATGTGAAAAAGGGCGGCTAGTGCGATGTTAGCCTGATTTCACGGCTTTAAAGCAATTTTAAACCATACATGGCGTTACTTGCTAACAAACATATCTTGATTTGACAGATGAACACCAACCTCCACATGCTAAAATGTTGAAATATTTGTAATAATGTTAGCTACGTTAAGATGAAATAGTGCTGACCATGGGGTTTAACAGCAGCAACGAAGCAGGAAAGAAAGGAAGGAAAAATGTCTACGAGAGGTTATGATGGAAACCCTTCGTAGACTGGAAACATTTTTCCTTTCTTTGTGGAATGGTGCGAATATGTTGCTGGGCAGAATTTAGATTCACTGTCCATCACATCAACAGTGTGTGTATCGTAAAAACATCCAGATGCTCAATGAACAATGCTTCCCAAATGACCAGTGAACCACTGAGGCACTTGTAATACGTCTAACCAACATAGTTAATACGTTGCTGCGATGTATAGATTTACATCATAATAAAGACGTCCAGGCGCTCAATAAACTATGCTTCAGAGTGACCCGCAATCAATTACAGATGAAGCAATCTTTTGCTTACTGGGTAATAATAATAATATGATAATTGTAAAAAAAATACAAAACAAAAAAACAACTCTATATTCAGAGATGGGAAGTAACGAAGTACTCAAGTAGATTTTTCTGATATTTTTACTTTACTTTACTATTTATTTTTGTGGCGACTTTTTACTTCTACTCCTTACATTTTAACACAAATATCGGTACTTTCTACTCCTTACATTTTAAAAATTGGCTCGTTACTTTCGTTTTGTACAAGAGGTTATGTCGGAAAATAGCGCGGACACGCGGCACACACTGCGAGCGGGTGCGCGCGCTACACGGAGAGAAAAGTGAGAGAAATTAAAAGGAGACTAGTTATCCGGAGGATAACCAGCTGAGATTGTGTGTGTGCCTCTTTGAGAACTGTAAGTCGTATAACTCATGTTGTCAGTTCAC
>NW_023268530.1:0-1618 GCF_013103735.1 Etheostoma cragini
ATGTTAAAATACAGGGGCATAAGTATACACCCCCTATGTTAAAATACAGGGGCATAAGTATACACCCCCCTATGTTACCATCCCAGTATGGAATAACATAGGGAATACTAAGAGTGTCAGTCTGGAATAAAGCTCTGATTTTCCCATTAATGCTGCGATTTTCTGTTGATTTTAATTGTTTCTGTGCTGTATTATTTTAAGATGTGAACTTTGCACGTAATTAAAAACACTACAGTGTAGTGTGATATGACAATAAAGAAATCTTGAATCTTGAATCTTGAAAGTTACCAAACATTTAAAATCTTCTCAGGAATTCTAAATATTCGTATAGTTTTCGATCCATCATATTATATAATAATTCGTATATATCCATTTGGACCAAAGCGTTGACTAACAAGTGCAACGTTATTGTTTTTGCAGAGAATGTTATTGTTATTCCAAATGTACTGATGTACCTGTTATGGGAAGTTTTGGGAGAGCCAACCTGCCGCAGCGGTGCATGCTGGGAGATATTGAGGAAGAGTAGCAGTAGCAGCAGCAGCAGCCGGCTGACTCAACCTTCAGTTTCGGCTTCAGTTTCAGCCCTTCTGCTCCCTTCTGCCGGCTCAATCTGACAACACATGGACGGCTCTGTCTTTAACTGAGTAATGGACATCAGCGGACAACATCTCACGGTTTGCTCACCCGTTTATTTCCGTTTCTAAGACACCTGCTGTCAAACCAAACCGCCGGACGTTGAGGACCGGCTAAAGCTAATGCTAATGCTAGTGCTAAAGCTAAATACGCTTGTTGTTGATGTTGGTGTCAGTTAGCTGCGTAGTTAGCCGAGATACTGGGCTTCTCACTTCCCTGTATGTTATAGTGTTGCTTTGCCATCTTTTACATACATGAGATTACCGTAATAAACAAGGTAACTGAAGCAAAGTCGCGACAAACAAAGGAGACGTTACCTGGTAACATCGCTCTTAAATACGCGTTGCTTTTCTGGTTTTTCCACTCAGGCTAACTAAGCTAAGCTAAGTTAGCGGCTGCTACACCCCGTCTCAGCGAAGTGTCTCGGCCTTGTGCTTTAATTAGACGCCTTCCAGTGAAGGCTAGTCGTTAGCGTCGTGTCAGATTAATCCAGGTGTGTGGTTGTGTTCAATTCTACTCGGCTGTCAGGTGTCTGCGAGCTAACGATAGCACTAGCCTGCCTGTTAGCCCGCTACGCTAAATGCTACACCTAGTTAGCTTCGTTAGCCTGCTGGCTTCACTGCAAACGTCTGACAAGTGAAACTTCGCTATCTCGTGGAAAATAGGTTCTTTAATTTGGTCAGATACAACTAAATATAAGAGAAGGAACATGTTTTAAGTATTGGGAATTTGCCAAAGAAGTAAAACATGTCCAAGGTTTTAATAAGGACATGTTTCTATGAAGTATTACAGGTTTATTCGAGTAATTGTAATACTTACTGATAAAAAAGGTGTGTAACTCGAGATATAATCTACGTTTTCAAATGCTTAGTGCGTATCTTGTGAGGTAAACAGCCGTGAACCTTGTCATAAGGTGACCGCTCTCTTAATAAATAACACATTGTGTTGGCTAACTTTCCCCAAAACTGCTCCTAGTTTTATATAT
>NW_023268531.1:0-3049 GCF_013103735.1 Etheostoma cragini
TCTCACACTTTCCAACCATGTTTTCTATGTCACCATTAATGCCAGGCCAATACACGGCGCTTCTGGCTCTCCTTTTGCATTTCTCAATTCCAAGGTGTCCTTCATGTAGCTGTCTTAGTATCTCTGGCCTAAGGCTGTGTGGGATGACAATTCTGCTGTCTCTCAGTAACAGTCCATTTGCCACACTTAGCTCTGCTCTGATGTGATAATATTTAGGACAGGAACCCCTGGGCCATCCGGTCAGCATGTTGTTGATTACTGCTTGCAATTCCTTATCTTTGTCCAATTCATCACGTATTTGCTTTGCTATGACATCAGATGCTGGCAGAGACTCAACTATCATTTTGAAATGATTTTCAATTTCACTTTCAGTGGAACTCACTTCACTCATCACTGGCGCTCGTGACAGCGCATCTGCTATCACTAGGTGTTTGTCCGGAGTGTATAATAACTCAAAGTCATACCTTTGCATCTTCATGATGAGTCGCTAAATCCTGGGCGAGATCTCGTTGAGATTCTTTTTGATGATTGACACCAGAGGGCGATGATCTGTTTCAACAGTGAAAGAAGGAAGCCCGTAAACATAGCAGTGGAATTTTTCTAGTCTATATGCCAATCCCAAGCATTCTTTCTCTATTTGTGCATATTTAGTTTCAGTTTTGGTCATTGATCGCGAAGCGTAGGCAACTGGCTTCCAGCCATCCCCTTCTGCCTGCAGGAGGACAGCTCCCAGGCCATCTTTTGATGCATCTGTTGAAATCTTCTGTCTTTTTGCCGGATCATAATACACAAGCACAGGGGACTTGGTCAGAGTTGTCTTGAGAGCATTCCATTCTCGCTCATTCCTTGGTGTCCACTTGAACTCTGTGGAGTTATGCAGCAGTTCCCTCAGTGCTGACGTTTTCACAGATAAGTTGGGTATAAACTTGCCGATGAAGTTGATCATCCCCATTATTCTGAGTACCCCTTTCTTTTCTGTGGGGCGGGGCATGCTACAGATTGCTTTTATTTTTTTCTCATCCGGCTCAATTCCTTCAGCGGACAACTTGTCTCCGAGGAATGTTATTTCTTGTGCACCAAACTGACATTTTGCACGATTCAATTTCAGTCCATTGTCAGATACCCTGTGGAGAACTTTTGCCAGTCTCTCGTTGTGCTCTTGAAGGGTGGACCCCCATATGACTAAATCATCAATGTAGCATCGCACTCCTTCTAGACCCTCAAGCAAGTTGTCCATCGCTCGATGATAAATCTCTGATGCTGAGATTATGCCAAAAGGCATGCGTAGGAACCTGTATCGACCGTAAGGCGTATTGAATGTGCAGTATCTTGAGCTTTTGTCATCTAACTGGATCTGCCAGATGCGCTGCATCCAGCTTGGAAAAATACTTTGCACCTGCCATTTCACTTGCAATTTCCTCACGTTTTGGTATTTGGTAGTGCTCACGTTTTGTGTTCCTATTTAAGTCTCCTGGATCCATGCAAATCCTCAGTTCTCTGTTCTTGTTCTTTTTGTCTACGCACACCATAGAGTTAACCCACTCTGTAGGCTCTTCTACTTTAGTGATCACATTCAGTTCACACATTCTGTCCAGTTCTTTCTTAAGGCGCTCCCTAAGTGGAGCTGGGATTCTCCTTGGAGCATGGATAACTGGTTGCGCATCCTCTTTCAATTGAATTGAATATGTGTAGGGTAGACAACCCAGCCCATTAAACACATCAGGAAAACGTTGCACTACAGAGTCGACTGTGCTGTTGGGTGTCCTCGTAGCTTCTGAACAGCTGATTTGGTAGACTCTTCTCACCAGATTCAGTTTCTTTGAGGTGACCCCTCCTATAAGCGATTCACGACCCTCAGGTACCACAGAGAACATCACACTGTATTCTTTGTTCTTCACTGTCACTCTTAGCCTACACTGACCTTTGCTTTCTATTTCTTTTCCGTTGTAATCTTTCAGCTGCACTGCTTTCTTGAATATTTTCGGCTTTTCTTTCATAGACCTGATTTCTGTCATGCTGAACAGATTGTCTTGAGCACCCGTGTCAATTCTCAGACCTACCAAAGCTTCATTTATTGGAAGTGAAACTACCCAGTTTTCATCTTCTGTGTGCCTTTCATGTGCCTCTGTGGCTTGCCCTTTCTTTGCATTTTCACATGACACCATGGCTATGAAGAACGTCTCACTCAGGTCCGTTTCCTCAACTAACCTCACTGGCTTTGACCTATCTTTAGTCAGGCACTGTTTGGCGAAATGATTTTTTCCATTGCATTTTGCACATCTTTTGCCATATGCAGGGCACTGCCTTGGCTCGTGTTTGCCACCACATCGTTTGCAACCTGTTGCATTGTTGTTGGTTTTCTGTTGATTATTTCTTTTCAATTTATTTCTGACGACCGCTACTTTAGTGCTCTCGTGCATTACCAATGCACTCGTGTCAGCAAACGTCTTTGCATGCTGTTGTGCTAGCTCACTAGCATGGCATATTTTCTCAGCCTCATCCAAAGTTAGCTTATCGTCTCTCAGCATCCTTTTCCTGATTGTCAAGTATTCCGTAAACTATCTGATCGCGGACCATGGAATCTTTCAAATCTCCAAAATCACATGACTGTGCCTTCAGCTTTAAATCAGTCACAAAGCAATCAAATGTCTCTCCTGCCTGTTGCATTCGTGATCGGAACACATACCTCTCGTATACAATGTTCTTTTTCGGGGAGCAGTATGCGTCGAATTTTTCAATGATTTTACCGTAGTCATCCTTGTCATCAGCCCTTGCAAACTCGAATGTGTTGAAGACCTCCATGGCTTGGGGACCCGCGACCGTGAGCAGAATTGCAATCTTCCTTGGTCCTGGCTTGTGGTCCATCCCCGTGGCGGACAAATACAGCTCGAACTGCTGCCTGAAAGACTTCCAATTGCTGTCCACATTACCAACGAGTTTCAGTCCCTCCGGTGGCCGTAGCGTCTCCATCTTCGGTTAAGCAAGCGTTTTAACATCCAGTTTCCACTCCTGGTACCATGTTGTGTTTATGAACTCACTCATAAACCGT
>NW_023268532.1:0-1861 GCF_013103735.1 Etheostoma cragini
CGTCTTATTGGTTCTGCACCAGTTTGGTTGAGCTCATCAGCATCGAGTTGTTTCTCTGGTCGAGAGGTAAGAAGCCAGGCTGCCTTTCTGAGTTGGGACTGGTGGAGTTGTTTTGGGAGATTCACAAGTTTTTTTCCTGGTTTAGACTGAATTCTGTTCTGGGGGTTCAAAGAGTTTTGCTCATGTCAAATGTTACAGCAGCAAAATTACTTGCACAGAATATAAATTATATTCTTGGATACTAAATATGAAATCATAAAAGGATAGTTGGGACTACAAAAGTGCAACTACTTAAATAACATGATGAATACCAGCCTTGAATCAGATTTCTTTGAGAGTAACTTAACAGCCCACATACTCCTCAGTCACATTATACTGAACTCCAGAAAATCTCTCTAGTATAATCAGTTTCCTCTTTAAGACCATGGAACTGAACTTGTGATGTTCTGTCTTAGTTCATGATGATGATGCGTGCAGCCCTGGGTCTCTGGGTCCTATCAGCGGTGATCAGCGCCTCCCTGGTGGACGACGCAAACCGGGAGTTTTCCTTCCGCCTCTACAGGAAGCTAGCAGCTCACGCTGACTCCCAGGGACAGAACATCTTCTTCTCCCCGTTCTGCGTGTCCACCGCCTTGGCTGCGTTGTCCGTGGGAGCGCAGGGGAAGACGCTCCGCCAGCTTTTTACTGGTCTGGGCTTCAGCAACTCCCTGACCCAGAAAGATGTGAACCAGGCCTTCCAGACGCTCCTCCAAGAGGCCAACAACCCATTCCAGGGGGACTCCAGTGAAGGGACCGCCGTGTTCGTGGACAACCGCTTCAAGCCAAAGCGAGAATTCCTGCAGACCCTGAAGAAGTCTTACTTCACAGACGGGTTCAATGTGGACTTCACCAAACCCAAACAAAGTGCTAAAACTATCAATGAGTATGTGGAGGAGAAGACCAACGGGAAGATTGCCAAGCTGGTGGAAAACCTGGATCCAAGCACAGTCTTGTATCTCCTCAGCTACATCTACTACAAAGGTAAGGTCCCGGGGATGAGATCTAGTCAGTCTGTGATGTTGTAATGGAAGATCTGATCACATGTTCTGAGGTTAAGTTGCATGTATGAAACCAAAGGTTGTGTATCATTTCTGCTCGTGGTCTAACAGGAACGTGGGCGTCTGAGTTTGACACTAACCTCACGGAGGAGGACGACTTCAACGTGGACAAGAACACAAAGGTTCAGTCTTTACATTGAAGAAATCTTGTGTCACAGTAATAGGGGCGGCGCCAGACCTGAAGCAGGGGCCTGATGGGTATTAAATAATGAAACGCATGACGTTTTCATGCCCAATTGGGGGAAACCTGAGAGTTGTAACACCCTAATTAGTTTTTGACCTGACTGGGCTGCAGGAGTCCCAGTCCAATGAAGCATCATCGTTCATTCTATGTCTTAATGTTTAAATTGTCCAGGTTCAGGTCCCCATGATGAATATGGAGGATAGTTTCCGCATCTCCCGAGACTTCGCTCTGAAGACCACAATCCTTCAAATCCCGTTCACTGGCTCCTACTCCATGCTCTTGATGATGCCTGATGTCATGGTAACGCTGGAGAACGGCATCTCCCAGGACCACGTCTCCAAATGGTTGAAGGCCAAGCCCAAGTTGGTACAATCTTTATTTTTATGCTTCAATAGGTGGGAGGTTTGATACTGAACAAGGTGCTCTGAGTACTTTATTCAGGACCCTCACCCAGGAGCCCGGGGTTCATGTCCCGTTTGGTAGAAAAGGAAACGTTCTAGATTAATTTTGTCTAGCTGTCCGTTGCTTTTGTAGTTGTGGTCTCTGTTGTTCTGGTTTAAACCGTCTTGGTTCATCTTTC
>NW_023268533.1:0-1055 GCF_013103735.1 Etheostoma cragini
CCGCGTGAACGCGCAAAAGCTAGGCGAAGGGGTAAGGGGAAGGGGTAAGGGGAAGGATTGGGATTCAGCCTAAGTCTACGTAGATAACTTCATTTGTATATTTTTCTACACAAGGCCATGTTGGGTAAACTGCCGGTGTTATGTGCCTTCTGGTTTTTCCACCTACTGGTTTCCGAGGCTGTCCAGATGCCGTGTAAACCTCAACGGCTACCCACGTCGACAGATTCGCTACAACTTCATAAACATTTTACTGGCCTTTGCATGTCGCACCTCAATATAAAATGTACTGAACTAAACAGAATATCTGAGCATGACACTACAATAACATTGTACAGCGGGAAAGTTGTGTTTTAAAATAAATTACGATGATCCGTGTCGCGCTGGGTTCGAACCTTCTTCGGCAAAAAAATAACGGCATATGAGTACTCTGCACTATCCACTACACCATCGCATCGTTCACATGTTTTACTCAAAAAGACTTTGCTTTCTCAGTAGAACAGGAATTACAATTTAACAGCGCAAACCGAAACAACTTGTTACCTTGATTTAGGCTTACAATTATAATTAAATTGTACGCTATAACCTCCTGCTACGTCTCTGCAATATCCATGTGCAAGGACTCGTCATAAATTACACCAGGCAGCACACGGTTTGAGAAACAATCGGTCTAAAACAACTGGTTACCCTGGGCTGGAGACGCGTGATCTCGAGCCTCTCAAACAGCTACAACAACACGTTTCTTGGATTTATGGGAAGAAGCAATATTTCTATTGACGTGCCTCAAATGCATACATCTACGTTTCTAATAGCCTACAACGTTATGTTTACGACGGAAGATACGCATTTGAGACCCCTACAATACAAAGTTATGTTCAAGAAATGTTAATAGTTTGTGCCCGACCTTTAGAATTGTTGGTGTTGTAGTATAGGCTATATTATGTCATCTACGCATCCAGATATCAGCAAGTCCGTTTTTTAAGTGGTGTAAGACGAAAGGTGAACGCTGTTTAACACATTTGTCTTATGAGTGGTCCCGATACTTCACAGAGACAAAA
>NW_023268534.1:0-1322 GCF_013103735.1 Etheostoma cragini
CACACAGACACACACACACACACACAAACACACACACACACAAAGAGACACACACACAGACACACACACACACAAAGAGACACACACACACACACACAGACACACACACACACACACAAAGAGACACACACACATACACACACACAGACACACACACACTAGATATATACTAGATATAAATTAATAAATAATAATTGATTTAATTTGAAGCTCCACGAAGTTTTAATTAGAGATTTCTGTCATTCTATAAAACAGCTGATGATTATTGTTGTTATTGTTATTGTTATTGTTATCGTTATAAATCAAACGCCTTAAACTCTGAGCTTTTCTTCACATTTGTTTTGTAAATTGCTAAATATTTTTAATAGTTTCTCATTTCTCATTTTAATTTGTTTTTGAGGAGATTTAGTTTTTATTCTCATGTTGTTGTTGTTGTTGTTTTATAAACATAGATCTGTAAAATGAACAAAGTGTTGGAAACCCGAGTGGATCTGATCCTCAGAAATACAGTTTTTACTAAAAACGTTTCTGATCCTAATTGATATGGAGGCCGGATTAAAATCTGGGAGTGGCCTGATTTGGTCCCCGGACCTTGAGTTTGACACCAGTGAGGGTGCTACGGGACCCCTAGGAATACACGGACCACCATTTGAGAGACACTGCTCTTGAGAACCATTAGGGGGACATGGACCCCCTGCAGTCCTCCAAAGTACCCCTAGGTGGACATAGACCCTCTGCAGCCCTCCAAAGTACCCCTAAGTGGACATAGACCCCTGCCGTCCTTCAAAGTACCCCTAGGGGGACATAGACCCCCTGCAGCCCTCCAAAGTACCCCTAGGGGGACATAGACCCCCTGCAGCCCTTCAAAGTACCCCTAGGTGGACATAGACCCCCTGCAGCCCTCCAAAGTACCCCTAGGTGGACAAAGACCCCCTGCCATCCTCCAAAGTACCCCTAGGTGGACACTGACCCCCATTTGAGAAACACTGCTCTAGAGAACCCCTAGGGGGACATGGACCTCCTGCAGTCCTCCTAAGTACTCCTAGGGGGACACGGACCCCCTTTTGAGAAACCGTGTGCTACAGCATCTGTTCCGTTGGATTTCTGTCCTTTAACTTTTATTCTCATTCATCCGTTGTTTTGTCATTGTTTTTGGATCATAAACAAAAACAAACTGTTGTTGTTGTCGTCTTGATTTCTTAAAGGGCCCACGACAGGAAAATGTCCCTTTATGAGACCCCGGGAAAGAGACTCCAGATCCAGTATTAGGGACCACTAAGGTCTATATAAAGAGACTTCAGATCCAGTATTAGGGACCACTA
>NW_023268535.1:0-734 GCF_013103735.1 Etheostoma cragini
TTGCTGGACATTGCTGGTTGGATTTCTCCTTTTTATTAAATGAGGGCATTAAGATCAATTTCCAAAAGATGATTTTTTTCAATCCCTCTTTTTAGTCAACTTCAGCATGGGTTCCTAAACGCATGCATACCACTGTATGCATGTGTAATTGGAAAGAGATTGCATTTTAAAGAGACACAGCAGACCTACAATGAAATTGTAATTACACTACTTTGAAAATAGTAAGAACCTTCTTCATGACAAACCTGATGGTGCAGTACTTGATCCACATGGATCCACTTGCTGTCCCTCTGGCTGTTCCTCACTCTTTATTTTTCCATTTATGTTTTCTTCTTCCTCACTCTCTTCTGCATGCTCTTCACCCGCTCGTCTTCCTCCTCACCTTTTCCTTTGTCTTCCTCACATTCTGGAATATCCCTCTCTGTGTCAGAGCCCTCACTTTCATCACATGCCCTCTCTCCAAAATCCCAAAACTCCTCTGGCTCTCCCTCTTCCTGCTCTTTGGTCCCTTGATTTGTTTCTCTCAGTGCTGTTTTTCTCACTTTTTGTTTACTAGGGCTCTACATTGCTTCCTCGTTCCATGATAAATATTAGAAGAAGATAAAACGTAGGGGTATGCGTTACATTTCCCTCCCTACTCAACACGGACATAAAGCCTGTTGATTACTTTACACAAATGTAGCTATTTGTTATCGCAATGCAACAGCAAAGACGGATGAAGTTACGTGTTAACA
>NW_023268535.1:838-1353 GCF_013103735.1 Etheostoma cragini
TGTGATGATTAAAACCTTTCCTTCTAGTGTCAGTCCTCTAAGTTTGAGATCATATTGTCACTGAAAACATATCCTTGATAGCAGAATCATTCTGAATCCTGTTGTGAAACCATTGTCTTTCTTGGAGTATATCCACTCTAATATTTTCTTAAAAACGGATATCTTTTGCTTTGTTTAGGCCTTGTATCCAAACCACTCTGGCAGATGTAGTAGTATCGATGTAGCCTTGGTAAATAATTAGCAGCTGGTAGATAAATCTCCCCATCGGGGAATCAGACCCCAGTCTTCTGTGTGACAGGCGGAGGTGATCATCCAAAGTTTCAGTAGTATAGTGGTTTTTGGGTTGGAACAAAGTGCACTTTTGAAATATGCCTTTGAGATACAATAACTTTTTCACTTGGGACAGCAACTGACTCCCAACCCGATGGGAGCAATCCTGCGCTTTCAGACTTGGATATGTTTTCAGTGACGATATGATCACCTAACTCAGGATCCTGGAGCGTTGGAAGACAGCA
>NW_023268536.1:0-3130 GCF_013103735.1 Etheostoma cragini
ATGGAGTCTGGTGAGGTTTGTGTCCCTTTTTGAATACTTGAAATAAAAGTATTTTTCTTTTGGTGAGGCAAGGCTAACAGTGTCCCCTGCTTCCAGTCTTTGTGCTAACAAAACTAGCCCAAAACATCGTCCTGAAGCTATCACAGATCAACAGACAAATAAATACATAAATAAATAAATAAATGAATATGAAAGATTGTTTTCCAGCTCCAGCAGCCGTCTGCTCAGGAGGTGGAGGACTTCCTGACCCGGGACTTTACGGCCGACGGTTCGTCTCATCGCAGTTCCGCTAACAGTCTCTTCCTGAAGGCGATGGACGGACGCCCTCGCCGCCGCCGGAGTCGCGTTACCCGGGGCCCCCCCGACCCCCCCAGCGGCTGCCAGCGCTCCAGCCTGACGGAGCTAACGGCCCTGAGGGTGGAAGCTCAACAGCTGCTCCTCCAACCGCTCCAACCGCTCCAACCGCCTGAGAGCCAGGATGTTTTTGATGAGCCGAGCCCCGACAACGTCGAGAAAGCTGAAAACGCTGAAGACGACGAAATTGCAAAATCCGAAATTTCAGAAAATGCCAAATTTGCAGAATCAAAAAAAACAGAAACTTCAGAATCCGACAACACAGAAATCGCAGTAACAGACTACGACAAAAACGACGCAGACATTAGCATCGACGATAAAGCCGACAACGGCGAACTGCGTCCGACGCCACAGTTCGTCTCTCAGAGCCCGAAGGCCCCCGAGGACCCGAGGCCCGACTCCCCCGAGAACGCCGACGCCGAACCGCCCGCCGCCCAACGCCGGCCGTCCGCCGCCCAACGCCGGCCGTCCGCCGCCGAGCTGCTCCTGGCGCCGCTCAAACAGTTCGTGGCTCAGAGCCAGAAGGTCTTCGCGCTACTGAACCCCGACAACGCCGATGACGCCGAAATCTCAGAATCCGAAAATGCGGAAAAAGCCGAAATTTCAAAATACGCCGAGAGCGCTGAATCCAGCGAAGACGGCGAGCGTCTCCTCGCGCCGCCTCAGCAGTTTGTCTCAGACCCAGAAGGTGTTTGAGTCACTGAACCCCGGCAACGCAACGGCAACAACCCCGGCAACGCAACGGCAACAACCCCACAAATATTATAATTATTATTATTATAATATTATCATTATATAATAATAATATTTATATAATAATAATAATAATAATAATAATACTAATAATAATACTAATACTAATAATAATAATAATATAATATTATTATAATAATAATATAATAATATAATAATAATAATAATATAATAATAATAATAAAGCTTTCGGAGTCTGTTGCTTCAGTTTGTTCATTTTGGTCATTTTGCTTTAATATAAAAACATCAGGTTCATGAACATTAAGAAATATACTTTTAATGGTTTGATATTATTCAAATATATATCAATAATATTGATATATATTTGAATAATAAATGTATGTACCCTAGAGAGAGAGAGAGACACAAGCACCCAACATTTGACCAAATAACAGACACAAACAAGATGGCGATCCTGCCGGGAGAACAGCCCCCCCCCCAACACACACACACACACACACACACACACACACACACACACACACACACACACACACACACACACACACACACACACACACACACACACACACACACACACACACACACACACACACACACACACACCTGTCATGTTGATGCTGAATCATCAGTGTTGTTCTTGTTGATGTGATCAACGTCTTCCTGTTTATGGCTACAGAGAGATTCTGTTACTGTGGTCGTGCTAATAAAGTTTCTTGGATTTGAAAAGACAGACAGACAGTGTTTTCTTGTTTCGATTAAAGCTCAAAACACTGAGATTAATAATGAATAAAGTGAAATAAGATGAGATGTCGGTGCTGTCCTCTGTGAGACGGACATCTAGGACGGGGGACCAAGGGTCTCAAACCGCCGACTCGTTAACCAGCAGCATGACTCGGCACTTTATCAATTAACCCCCCCACACACACTTTTAAAAAACATTAAAAAAGCACATAATTAGTTAAAGTCAGTGGTAAAATGGCTGCAGCGATGTCACATGACAGGAAGAGGAAACAGCAGCCGGTTACACAACGTCTCGGCTGACATAAGAATCCATTTAATACTTTCTCAACTGCAGTAGCCCCTGAGATGCTAACGAGATGCTAACAAGATGCTAACGAGATGCTAGCGAGAGACTTCTGTAACGTCTTAGGTAGCCTCCGAGATGCTAACTAGATGCTAGCGAGATGCTAACAAGAGACTTCTGTAACGTCTGAAGTAGCTTCCGAGATGCTAACGAGAGATGTCACACGCTAGCGTAGGATAATTACAAGGTAATGTAAGTCAATGGAGGCCAAACGGCGTTGATTAACACGCCTCGATAACACGCCAATAACGGCGTAGGATTTGGCGGGACACACATCCGCCAACCCTTATAGTTTGACCCCGATTAGACTGAGATTATGCTAGCTTAGATTTTGGGAGCACACAAAACCCTCCGACAGTTTGAACTTCAGTTCCCAGAATCCTCAGGGAAAAGATCCATCTTCATCCTCTTGGGGTGCAACGTGTCTATCAGAGCCGCCCGCAGCCTCTTCCTCGTCTCCTTCAGTTTGGCCTCGTATGACATCACTTCCTGTTCCGGTTCCCGCGCCGTGACCTTTGACCCCTCACTCTCTGGCGGGTCGCTGGCGCCGGACGACGGGCCGGCGATGGTCTTCTCTCCCGACATGAACTGAGCACCCAAACACATCATCTTCTCCTGCAGTTGGTTCAGAAAGACGTCGTCCTGCAACAGATTACAATCACTCACTTTCTTTGTGTACTTTTACTTTTTAAGTTTTTTTTAACATCTGTACTTTAGATTTTTACTTATGTAAAATGAAGTTTTGTTTAAAGTATCTGTTACTATATCAACAAAAAAATCAATAACCCTGAAATCACCATCACCAAACCCACCAGACTCCATGTAAATAATCACTACTTCTAGCATCGTAAAACACACTTCATTCATTCAAAGTCCTTCAAAGACTCTGGTCTGGTTGAGTCTGGTGGAGATATGCTGCTCTATGCATGCTAAAAGTAGTGATTATTTACATGGAGTCTGGTGGAGATATGCTGC
>NW_023268537.1:0-1239 GCF_013103735.1 Etheostoma cragini
CTAATGAGCAACCTTGCCCCTCCTCCAGAGGACCTTTAGGATCACCCAGAGCCTGTGGAGTAGCCCTGGGCAGGGTTGGTTGTAGGGGGGGCATTTTTTGTTTCAGACAGACCCGGTGGACCAGAGCCGGCGGCAGCAGCACTGGGCGTGACAAAGATCCACCGTCAAGTCAGAGAGCCGCTTGACTTTGATCACAGAAAACCAGCCAAATTAAGCTGTCACTCATCTGGCGATAGCAGTGTGCTTCGTGTTGATGAAGCATTACCTTTATTTGACTAATTTATCAGCTGGCTCTCTGTCTCGTAACGTTACTTATCTGTCTATCTATCTTACTGCTCGTTGATCTGTTACCAGGGCTGTAGTTCTCGAGTCCGGTCTTGGCTTTTGGTCTGGACCGAGTCCAGGTGTCTTTACTATTTTGATGATAATGTTGGAGGGAAAGTAAAACACAGACCAGGTGGGTATATTGTTCGCCTTTTTACAAGTTTCGACAGCTAGCTAATGCAACGCCAATGTTTGCTAACATTTGCGCACCAGCATTAGCCTAGCTTACTAGGTAAATATTACGGCTTCTTTTGGCGTCCATGTTGTCAACATAAGATCTGTGGCGTTAGTGCTCCTTTTGTCGTTTTATTACATTAAATAAACTTTGCTCTTACGACATGGGTGGGATTTTGTTACGTTATAAAAAAGCTAACTGGCTATAGTTAGCCCGTTTGTATGCTAGCGGATGTTGGCTAACGTAAGTGTTTTGGAGGTATTCCTACTCTGTGTGTGATATCAATACATATCTGAAAGATTCATGTTCCGTTTTATTTGTTTGCCTTTAAGGCCCTACAACCATTTTGATCATTCAAGTGACCTCACTGCAACCCAAATATTGTAATAACCCAGATTGTCCTGAAAAAAATTATGTTGATATCTTGACTGTAGACAACAGGGTTGATGTTTTACAAGCTATTATAAAATAAATCCAGATGGACAATGAACTGTAGAAATGGGCTTAGGGCCCAGAGGGTTAAAAAGGAAAGATCTTTGAGTTGTTGGTTATTCTCTGGAAGCCATTTCTTTAGTAAAAGAGTATTTGTGTAGTGAGACTGCATCTGTAGACAAACATCATCATACTTCATATTTCTTATTTTTGTTTCCAATGCAGACGGAATTGATCCAGTACCAAAGCCACCACGACACATCTCACATTACCAACAACAGCTTCAGCAAAACCTCCAGAATGGGTTT
>NW_023268538.1:0-1295 GCF_013103735.1 Etheostoma cragini
CAGGTATGAGGACACATACGAGGAATATCTCTTTGTAGCATCGTTACTCAAACAGTGCTTACACATTCAAAACAACCACAAAAAATATACACACACTAAAATATATACACACTAAAATATACACACTAAAATATACACACTAAAATATACACACTAATATATACACAATACATACATGCTCTAAACAGAAACATAGAGGCATGAGTGCAATGGATACTGAATAAATAGTGTAATGTTATTATGTTACAATATGAACATATGAACAGTTATGTATTAGGAAATGATGAATAACTACAAATTAATAATATTAATAATAAATATAATAATCAGAGCGATGCAGCAGAGAAACCACCCAACAGAGCGCTGTTTTAACGATCTGAGCGCCCGGCGTGAAACACCTGGCGCAGGTGCGTTCGGGGCGTGTCCAAACCCGCTTCTGCTCGTCGGTGTTTATCGTCGCCACGGGGAATTTGTTCAGTTGTTATGTTAGCAGCAGACGTGACATCACGAGGCTTTTTAACCAGAATTAGACACGTGCAGGACACGACCTTCACACTCAAAAACTCCCAAAAAAACGTCGACAAAAGCGACAAAAAAAAAAGAGACAAAATCGCTGGAAAAATAGGCTCATAAATGTGGAAAAAAACGTTTTTACAAATGGGGCGAAAATATGAAAAACTAATTCATCAAAAAAAGTTGAAACATAATGTTGAAAATAATAACAACAAACCCAGAAATAAGCAAAGAAAAAACCTCAAATTCAGGTCAAATCGACCCGTTTCAAATTTTTAGAAGATGAAAAATGGTCCAAGTTCCATGTTTTCTACCTGAAATCAGCGTCCTCTCCTTATTTCCTGAGATAAACATGTATTCCTGACTCAGAACATTATTCTGGATATGACACTTATGTTGTTTCCATAGTGGATTTTTAACATGAATTATAACCTTATGACAAAAAAAACCCACTTCCATGTTTAAGAGACTGATGCATTCCCTGAATATAGATGTTATCCCAGCTGGTGGAAATGGAGATAAAGACTATTTGTTGCAATACAACACATGTTATTTTATATTTAAAGCAACGCTTAGGGCCCCTTTGAGCTTTTTCTACATCAATAATTGTCTTAAAAAAGGACTCAAAACGACTTATTATCATAGTAGATTCATTTAATCAGCTTTAGCTTGTTATGGAGCTTCTTCATCATCTTTCATCTCATTATCATTTTAATGAATGAATCTGAACAGAAAAAACAGAAAAAACACACACATATATATATATATATATATATATATAT
>NW_023268539.1:0-1003 GCF_013103735.1 Etheostoma cragini
TGTGTGTGTGTGTGTGTGTGTGTGTGTGTGTGTGTGTGTGTGCAGGCTGCTGCATTATAAAGCCTTCTGAGGACCGGTGGTATGTGGATCATCAGGAGTCTCCGGTCCGACCGGTTGCACCAAACCTCTGCTGCTTTTCTCCCGTTTTATCCCCCTCAACGCTGCCAGCCGCCGTCGCGTCTGGACGCCGTCTCGTCCCCGCACGCCGCCTCAGCTGCCCCGAAATATCCAAACCTGTCGCCTCAACAAATAACCAGCGTCTGCTGACGGGTGACGTGTGAACGGAAGGCTCAAGGGATTTGTAGTTCTTATGGCTAAAACGGGGGAAATCCCTGTGGAGTTTGGTTCAGACGGAACGAAGAGGCGGTTTGTAGAAAGTTGATGTTTTGTGTTCTCTGGATGAAGTGATTGTATAAAAGACCCAAAAACAACTTACTGTGTGTTTTTACCCAGAATGCCAAGCGCCCAGAAGGGAAGCAGCAGTATGCAGTTAGATTAGTTAATAAAATAAGTGACAACTTGTTTTTAGTCCCTTGTCTTTATGGGAAATGTGACGTTTTAACTGTAATAAAAGCACCGGATCACTCAGAGATCTTCCCAGAATGCACTCTGTATTTTCTGTCCTCAAACAAAATAATATTCACTTCCTGTTTATGATCAGATACTGAAAACTTTATTGCTACCCTCAGGGAGGTAATTGCTGCTTTTTAAGGTAGAAGTACGTATGTGTGTTTACGTGTGTGTGTTAATATTGTAGAGTCAGAGTTACATAACTAGGTCAGAATCAGCCAATCATATGCTGCCAAAACTGGATTCACCATGTCACACACACACACACATACAGTAACACATACAGTAACACACACACACATACAGTAACACACACACACATACAGTAACACACACATACAGTAACACACACACACACACATACAGTTGTGTTCGAAATAATAGCAGTGCCTTTAGAAAAATGAGTAAATGTCAAAATTCTTCAAAGAAATTG
>NW_023268540.1:0-517 GCF_013103735.1 Etheostoma cragini
GACATGGGGGCGACATGGGGGCGACATGGGGACGACATGGGGGCGACATGGGGACAACATGGGGGCGACATGGGGACAACATGGGGGGGACAACATGGGGGCAACATGAGGGCAACATGGGGGCTAAATAAAATCCCAGAGTCTGGTCTAGACCTGGTCTTTACAGCTCCAGACTTCATACTTGATGACTTTGAGTCTTAATTTCCGTCTTTGAAAGAGAGAAACTCTGGGTCTTTAGGTGGTGTCCCCCTTTAACTGGACATCTTCCTCCCAGGTTTTGGGTACGCCAACAGAGAGGAGCTGGGGTCCATTGTCTCCTATCCAGAAGAAACCCACATCTTCCATGTCAGCAGTTCCTCATCCTCACCCCTCCGGGACATCTTCAAGAACTTCACCATCGACATCTGTAACAACCTAAACCACGTAGGTAGTGTCAGTCTTCGGTTTATGGTTTCATTATTATGGTTAAAGATATGTCAGAGAACGAATGTGCTCTCCCCCCCCCCCCCCCCCCCCC
>NW_023268540.1:658-1533 GCF_013103735.1 Etheostoma cragini
TGGAGACGGGGAGCCTCCAATGTGGACCAAAGAGTTCCAGTGTGGAGGCAACGAGTCTGCTCTGCTGGACTGTAGAAGCTCGGATAGAAACACCTGCTCACCTGGAACAGCTGCTGGACTCATCTGCTCAGGTAGAAGAGGGGCTGCAGATCTGATCTGGGTCATTTCTGTTGAGTGAAGCTCACTTTATCCTTTAGCTGATGACGGTCTCGTTTCTGTTAGAGCCTGTCAGGTTGGTGGGGGGGTTCAGTCGCTGTACTGGGACACTGCAGGTGAAGCGAGGAGATTGGAGACCAGTGGACGTCTCTGATTGGACCCTGAAGGAAGCAGCGGTGGCCTGTGGAGAGCTGGACTGTGGCTCTGCTGTTTCAACACGAAGAAGAAAAGAGTCCTCACGCAGATCTGCATGGAAGATCAGTCAGACCTGTATCAACTCTGGGTTCACCTTGAGAGAGTGTGTGACACCAGGCTCCTCCTCCTCCATCATGGAGATCACCTGCTCAGGTAAGACCACCTCTGACATCTCATGTTTTCAGTAAAAACTCGTTGTTTGGCGGGAAATTACTGAGACTCAGAGTTCTTCTAGCGACATGACAGATGTGGACATATTTGCATCTAAATCCTGAAGTACTGTCAGAAATATATCCTGGATTATAGCATATTATATGTGGGGTCGAGTAGGATATCCTGGATTATAGCATGTTATATGTGGGGCCAAGCACGATATCCTGGATTATAGCATGTTATATGTGGGGCCAAGCACGATATCCTGGATTATAGCATGTTATATGTGGGGTAGAGCACGATATCCTGGATTATAGCATGTTATATGTGGGGCAGAGCAGGATATCCTGGATTATAGCATGTTATATGTG
>NW_023268541.1:0-1562 GCF_013103735.1 Etheostoma cragini
TGTGTGTGTGTGTGTGTGTGTGTGTGTGTATGTGTATGAGTGTGTGTGTGTGTGTGTGTATGTGTATGCGTGTGTGTGTTGAGTAAACAGCGGTGGTGTTTCTCTGCTGAGATAATACTAATCAGCCTCCAGCTCTCATTAGCCTGCATGCTAAACACATCAGTCATTAGTCGGCCTCGTGAATTAGCCGTTCATCTGACGGCGCGCTAAACACCAACGTCAACGTTAAATGTGTAACTCAGCCGGCTGAACCCTGAGCCCCGCTGTAATTAGCCGCTGGCTCGGGTTCCTTATGGACAGAATACTTAGAGCCGGAGACATTAGCATGCATGCTAAACAGCTCCAGTCAATACTAAGTGCCCCGATCTATTAAAGCTGAAAGATTTGGCAATCTAGTCCGAGCAATTACTCCAACACTGACTGGCCATTGTGCGCCTGATCCACGGTTTATAAATGTGCACTCTCTGCAGCGCAAAGCTGGGGGAGGACAAGCTGAGAGACGCTTATTGTTTCTGTCCTTTTACACTCTTCTTCTGCAAGAAAATGACCAATTTAGGAAACGTCAGATGAAGAGCAGACAGCTGAAAACCCCCTCAGCCTTTTCTGAAGCTGAGATAGAACCAGTAGTCTCACTGTAACACATTTAACTGAGATTTACAGTAACTTACTGTAACAACTGTCCAGCAAGTTACCTTTGAGTTCTTTTTACAGTAAAGGTACCGTACAACAACGACTTTAAACCATGTCAAGACCCCAAAAAGATCTTCAGATGGGGGGTAAAAAAGCACCAAAAACAGGAAAAAAGCGCTCAAAAAAGAACAAAAAGCACCCAAAACAGCCGCAAGAACAGCAAAGAAAAAACGTCCAAAACCGCAAACAAGCACCCACAACAGGTACCGTCCATTTGCAGTATTTTATGTATTCATTGGGAAATACACAACAATTACACACAACATAAGATAAAGAAGTAAATTTACTGCACTGTAGTGGTTATATTGTGATTTTTAACAGTAGTACTTAACTGGAGGTCCACGCCCGGACATAGATCCACTAACTGGGCTTAAAGTGGAGTCCAAAGGCCCACTTAACCTCCAAACAGCATGCGCAGATTTAAACGATTTAAAACATAGAAACCTAATATAATCTTTCTGCGTCGGAGCAGCGAGCCTCTGACGTTCTCCGGAGTTAACAGAAGCGTCTCATCGTAATGAGCCGCCCCGACGTTCCTCTCTGCCGTCTTAACGACTTCATAACTGCATCTGGATGTTAACGAGGGGATCGTGGCGAGCGCTAACGAGCATCGAGACGCCGAGACGACGTCCTCTGAGTCGGGACGGAACGGCTCCGAGATGTCCCCCCGATGACTCGTCCACACGGTAAAGTCCATTAGACAACTGTCTGCAGAGATGTCTCTGCAAGAGGGGTGCTATATACACACACACACGTTTATATACATACATACATACACACACACACACACACACCCTTTAACCAGGGCAGTAATCAGATTACATTATGTGCTTACATCATTGCAAAAGGGTTGTTTAATGTTTTCTTAGTTA
>NW_023268542.1:0-2153 GCF_013103735.1 Etheostoma cragini
GTGTGTGTCTGTCTCTCAGCGAGTCTTCCTGCCAGTGAAACAGGATCAGAAAACACTGAAAACATCGACGAGGAACACACCAACTGCTGCCAGGCCTGCTGGTAACACACACACACACACACACACACACAACTTCTTCCAATGCTTTAGAATATGAACAAGGAGTCTCCCAAGACCCCCCACAAGAGAGATTGAATGTGTGTGCCTGAGCAGAGATTGACAAGCAGTTAGACCCGCCCCCGGCCCTGATTGGTGCATCTGAACTGGGAGCGCTTGATTTTTCGCAAATCACACTACAGGCTGTAGGTTAGGGTTAGAGGAGCCAGATTACTTTTAATGACCTGATTCATGTAGTTCTACAGGAAACTAGGCTCAGTTTCAGCAAATATGACAGAAAGTTAGTTTTATAAGTCTAACCTACTGCATCTTTGAGTTAGATTTTTCACAACATGTTCAATAATTTGATTAAATAAATAGAAATGTAAAGAAGTAACTCGGTCTCGTTTCAGCTCCCAGATGATGAAGCTCAGCTGCTGGTGAGTTCGCTGACTGTGGGACATTCAGGAGAGAATGGTTTCCCCCCTCTTACACGCCTGGCTTTAACATATCTTTAATATCTCTTTAATATCTCTTTAATATCTCTTTAATATCTATTTAATATCTATTCTCCCTCAGCCGGACGCTGCGGCGCTGGAACCGAGTCTGTCGCAGGAACTGTCGGACTGCCGTCAAATCGGTGACGTTCTATTGGCTCGTTCTGCTGCTCGTCTTCCTCAACACGTCCCTCAGCGCCTCCGAGCACTACAACCAACCGGATTGGCTAACAGAAGTCCAAGGTAATACACAGTATTGTACATATAATTTTAGTGGACCACTAAGGTCTGTATGAAAAGAGACTTAACAGTGTGCCTACTACTTGGTGCACATCACACATACACAAACACACACTATGCTTGTTACACACACAGGGACACACACTATGCTTGTTACACACACAGGGACACACACTAGACTTCTTACACACACAGGGACACACACTAGGCTTGTTACACACACAGAGACACACAGCTCAAATTTAATTTTTGAGTTGTGGAGACAACAGCAAAGCAATAGACAGAGACAGAGTGAGACAGAGACAGAGACTGAAATGGTTGCTAATGGATACAAACTATCAGTGACCGTGTTTGTAAACACAGCTAGGAAGCCTTTGATCTCTGTGATGTCATCTCTTTGATCTGTAATCAGTTAACGACCGGAGCACCTGCTGCACCTGTCAGCTGTGTCACCAGTTATTCAGACACTGATCTCTTTGCAGACATCGCCAACAAGGTCCTGCTGTCCCTGTTCACGGTGGAGATGCTGCTGAAGATGTACAGTCTGGGTCTGGCCCACTACTTCGTGGCGTTCTTCAACCGCTTCGACTGCTTCGTGGTGTGCGGCGGCATCGTGGAGACCATCCTGGTGGAGCTGGGCATCATGCCGCCGCTGGGCATCTCCGTGCTGCGCTGCGTCCGCCTGCTCAGGATCTTCAAGGTCACACGGTGAGAACATCTACCACAACATTAGCAGGACCTCAAGGTCACACGGTGAGAACATCTAACACAACATTAGCAGGACCTCAAGGTTACATGGTGAGAACATCTACCACAACCTTAGCAGGACCTCAAGGTTACATGGTGAGAACATCTACCACAACATTAGCAGGACCTCAAGGTTACACGGTAAGAACATCTACAAAAACATCGGCAGGAGATTCAAAAACGCTGGAAAAGGAAGCCATAAAACCAAAAAAACAGCCTAAAACATCATAGAAAATGTCTGGAGTTACAATTTTGGTAACACTTTATAATAACCTTCATTAATAGATGGTAAATTGATAGTTGGATAATCTTCAGTTAATTGTCATTTAAAATTTTTATTATAATTAATAATGTTTACTAAAAGTTAATAATGCGGAAAATTATAACATTATCTCCCTCATATACTATATGTACTATTTATAGTATATAAGGGATATATAGTACACACATGTATATACATACTGTGTGTTTACATATACATACATATACAGTGTGTGTACACCGGCCACTTTATTAGGTACCCCATGCTAGTAACGGGTTGGACCCCCTTTTGCCTTCAGAACTGCCTCAATT
>NW_023268544.1:0-1218 GCF_013103735.1 Etheostoma cragini
TAGCTCCTCGATGATCTGTCCTCGCTCATAGCTCCTCGATGATCCTTCCTCGCTCATAGCTCCTCGATGATCCCTCCTCGCTCATAGCTCCTCGATGATCCCTCCTCGCTCATAGCTCCTCGATGATCCTTTCTCGCTCACAGCTCCTCGATGGTCCCTCCTCGCTCATAGCTCCTCGATGATCCCTCCTCGCTCATAGCTCCTCGATGATCCTTCCTCGCTCACAGCTCCTCGATGATCCTTCCTCGATCATAGCTCCCCGATCATCTGTCCTCGCTCATAGCTCCTCGGTGAGGAGTTGAGGAGGGACCAGATAAGAAACCTGAGATGTAGACCGAAGCGGCGGGTAGCGCTAGCTGTAGTTCTTATGAATGTGTACATACAGATAACAAAGAGACACAGAGAGAGTGCGGACTAAATGAAAAACAGGAAGAGAAACTAGTGCACTATCAGGTGGTGCAGGTGTTGTAGAGTCTACTACTTCCCCCATTGTGGGTTTTTACTGGAACCAGTTTGATTTCTCGTGTAAATGTCGGGTTTTGTCTACAAAGTGTGTGTGTGTTTATTTTAGACGCTTGTCTGTTGCAGTGTGACCTCTGAGGGTCTCGGAGGCGACTGGACTCACGTCTGGCTGCTGTGCTGTGCAGAGTCGGGTGTGCACATGATATTCCCCTTCTTTTAAACCCGTCTGCCCCCCCCAAAAAGTCAATTTTCACTTTAAATGTAATTTTATTGTTAGGAAATTCTTGGCGGCTCTATCCTCACAGGACCTTAAATAAATTAGTGGACTCAACTGCTCAGTAATGGGCAATTTGGAGGCTTTTGAGTTGTCCCCTGGGTGTCATTACTCTCTGCCTAAAGCCAACAGAAGAGACCTGCGGGTCCACCCATTTTCCTGCTAACCCCCAAGGGACAAATGAATTAGGGCTGCAAGTAACGGTCATTTTCATCGATTCATCGCCTGGTCTATAAAATGGTGACAAATGTCCCTGCTAGTTCCTCAAAGTCCAAGTTAATATCTATTTAAATGTCTTGTTGTGTTATTCTTAAACCCAAAGATATTCAGTTTTATACAATAAACAGAAAAGAGCTCTTACTTCAACGCTAAGTTGATTTACCATGTTAAAGAGTAAGAGCAACAAAACTCTTAATTCACCCATTTACATGTGGAGATATGCTGCTCTATACACACTAAAAGTAGTGATTATTTACATGGAG
>NW_023268545.1:0-1116 GCF_013103735.1 Etheostoma cragini
ATACCCTCTTATACCCTCCTATACCTTCCTATAACCTCCTATACCCTCCAATACCCTCTTATAGCCTCCTATACCCTCCTATACAATCCTATACCCTCTTCCATCTTATATAGATGTTCAATGTCAGCCAGCTGGAGAAAGACGCTGATTTAAATTCAAAAGAGTGTTTGCTGCTGCAAAGTGTATGTGTGTGTGTGTGTTTGTGTGTGTGTGTGTGTGTGTGTGTGTGTGTTTGGGTGTGTATGTGTTTGGGTGCGTGTGTGCTTGTGTGTGTGTGTGTGTGTGTGTGTGCGTATATGAGAGTGTGTATGTGTGTGTGTGTGTGTGCGTATATGAGAGTGTGTATGTGTGTTTGTGTGTGTGTGTGTGTGTGTATATGAGAGTGTGTGTGTGTGTGTGTGTGTGTTTGTGTGTGTGTGTGTGCGTGTGTGTGTGTGTGTGTGTATATGAGAGTGTGTGTGTGTGTTTGTGTGTGTGTGTGTGTGTGTATATGACAGTGTGTGTGTGTGTGTATATGAGAGTGTGTGTGTGTGTGAGAGGTATTGATCATTGAGCGGTTGGCTGCAGTTATTAATATTTGAACGAGGCCTTTGAAGCCGAAAGGTTTGAAGCTAAAGTTCAGTCAGCAACAGAAGAAGAACACGTAGAAACACGTTAGAAACATGTTAGAAACACGTTAGAAACACTTTAGAAACACGTTGGAAACACGTTAGAAACACGTTGGAAACACGTTAGAAACATGTTAGAAACACGTTGGAAACACTTTAGAAACATGTTAGAAACATGTTAGAAACACGTTAGAAACACGTTGGAAACACTTTAGAAACATGTTAGAAACACGTTAGAAACATGTTAGAAACACGTTAGAAACACGTTAGAAACATGTTGGAAACACTTTAGAAACACGTTGGAAACACGTTGGAAACACGTTGGAAACACGTTAGAAACACGTTAGAAACACGTTAGAAACACGTTAGAAACACGTTGGAAACACTTTAGAAACATGTTGGGAACACTTTAGAAACACGTTAGAAACACGTTAGAAACACGTTGGAAACACGTTAGAAACACGTTAGAAACATGGTAGAAACACGTTAGAAACATGTTAGAAACACG
>NW_023268546.1:0-910 GCF_013103735.1 Etheostoma cragini
TGAGGACAACATGAGGACTACATTAGGGCAACATGGGGACTACATGGGGACTACATGAGGACAACATGGGGACAACATGGGGACAACATGAAGACAACATGGGGACAACATGAGGACAACATGAGGAGAACATGAAGACAACATGAAGACAACATGAGGACAACATGGGGACAACATGAAGACAACATGAGGACAACATGAAGACAACATGAGGACAACATGAAGACAACATGAGGACAACATGAAGACAACATGAGGAAAACATGGGGACAACATGAGGACATCATGAAGACAACATGAGGACAACATGAAGACCACATGAGGACAACATGAGGACAACGTGGGGACAACATGAAGACAACATGAGTACAACATGAAGACAACATGAGGACAACATGAGGACAACATGAAGACAACATGAGGACAACATGGGGACAACATGAAGACAACATGGGGACAACATGAAGACAACATGGGGACAACATGGGGACAACATGGGGACAACATGAGGGTTACCTGCAAAAAGGAAAGAGGAATGTGATTTCACTCAGACTTTTAAATCTGGGCCCATGGAACCAGAACTATCCGGCCTCCCGGGCCCAGCGTGATGAGGTTATGATGAGTTATGAAAACCGCTCTGCCCCCCCCCCCCCCCCCCCCCCCCCCCCCCCCCCCCCCCCCCCCCCCCCCCCCATCCCAGCAGTTTAACTAATCTAGTTCTCTGCCCCCCTTGTGGATTAGTTCAGTGTCATCGGCCAAAGGGCCAATCACATGGTCTGTGGGTTTACCGGGGAGCCCAGACAAAAGCTGGTAATCCTTCAGGGTAATCAGAACATCTGGGTTCAACTCCCTTAGTACACATCTGGGTTCAACTCCCTTAGTACACATCTGGGTTCAACTCCCTTAGTAC
>NW_023268546.1:1180-1463 GCF_013103735.1 Etheostoma cragini
CAACTCCCTTAGTACACATCTGGGTTCAACTCCCTTAGTACACATCTGGGTTCAACTCCCTTAGTACACATCTGGGTTTAAATTACAGCCCCAAAAGATGGCCGACGTTTGTGAGGTTTAGGGTTGTGTATCTTTGAAGAACTAATCTGTAAATCAGTTATAGATTATAATCTCACAGACAGAGGAAAACACAGATGACTAATCCTGACAGGCTGCAGCATCACAGAAAATCTCTCTCTCTCTCTCTCTCTCTCTCTCTCCCTCTCTCTCTCTCTCTCTCTCT
>NW_023268547.1:0-2280 GCF_013103735.1 Etheostoma cragini
GACTGTTGTAAGTCCCGGTCCCTGAATGCACCGCAGCGTGTTGTCTTTATATTAGACTCTTCTAATATTTTGACTGTTCTAAGTCCCGGTCCCTGAATGCACCGGGAATTATTTTTGTAAAGCTTTTTTATTTAGACGCTTATTTATTTTATTTATTATTTCTTTAATGTCAACTCTAACTTAACTTCTCGGTATCCATGGTAACGGCGCAATTTTTTTTTATTTTTAAAGTTTTTCCGATGTTTTCATCGTTTTTTCTCGTGTGTTTTTAAGTTTTCGTCCCGCCGCGCGGCCCATCGTCGTTGTCGTTGTTGTTGTTGTTGTTGTTGTTGTTGTTTTCCGAGGGCTGTGATTGGTCAGTGAGCCTAAGTCCCGCCCCCTGCAGCCTCCACGGCAGCCCGCTGTCCGACGCCGGCCTGGTGACCCTGAACGCGGCGCTGTGCAGCCACCCGACGCTGGTCTGCCTGGACCTGGGGGACTGCCTGCTGGGGGACGAGGCGCTGCGTCTGGTCTGCGGGATGCTGCCCCCCGACGGCGCCAAGTCAGGTGACCGCCTCATTCAATCAAAACTTTATTTACACCCAGAGAGGGACGGACGACAAGCAGCGGAAGGCTCCTTTAACTTTTATTAAAACTTTTATTAATTTTTATATTCATTATTATGTAAATTAAAAATGTATTATAACTTTTTTTTACTTTTTGACATTTTTTTAAATTATTGAATTATTTAAGTAAATAAAATAAGTTTTAAGAAATGTTGAAAAGTAAAATAAAAAGATTTTTTAACTTTTCAAGTTTAAAAAAAAAAAAAATTAATTACATTTTTTTAAATTCAGAGCTTGTAAAAAATATATTTTCTTAAATTTAAAAATATTATTTCTTATTTAATTATTTAAATAAATAAAAATATTTCGGAGCTTTTCGTAACGACGCTCCAACGCTTTGTTTATACTTTAAAATTACTCAAAACGTCTGAATCCTCCAAAATAACTAATGAATTAATCAGGAAAACTAGGAAGAAGAAAGTTATATTAGTATATAGAAAGTTAGTTTTTTACATATATATATATGAAGTGCGTGGTGTACTCTATGAAGTATGTGGTGTACTCTATGAAGTATGTGGTGTACTCTATGAAGTATGTGGTGTACTCTATAAAGTACGTGGTGTCCTCCATGAAGTATGTGGTGTACTCTATGAAGTATGTGGTGTACTCTATGAAGTATGTGGTGTACTCTATAAAGTACGTGGTGTACTCCATGAAGTATGTGGTGTACTCCATGAAGTATGTGGTGTACTCTATGAAGTATGTGGTGTACTCTATGAAGTACGTGGTGTACTCCATGAAGTATGTGGTGTACTCTATAAAGTACGTGGTGTACTCCATGAAGTATGTGGTGTACTCCATGAAGTATGTGGTGTACTCTATGAAGTATGTGGTGTACTCTATGAAGTATGTGGTGTACTCCATGAAGTATGTGGTGTACTCTATGAAGTATGTGGTGTACTCTATGAAGTATGTGGTGTACTCTATGAAGTATGTGGTGTACTCCATGAAGTATGTGGTGTACTCTATAAAGTACGTGGTGTACTCCATGAAGTATGTGGTGTACTCTATGAAGTACGTGGTGTACTCCATGAAGTACGTGGTGTACTCTATGAAGTACGTGGTGTACTCTATGAAGTATGTGGTGTACTCTATGAAGTATGTGGTGTACTCTATAAAGTACGTGGTGTACTCTATGAAGTACGTGGTGTACTCCATGAAGTATGTGGTGTACTCTATGAAGTATGTGGTGTACTCTATGAAGTATGTGGTGTACTCTATGAAGTACGTGGTGTACTCTATGAAGTATGAGGGGTACTCTATAAAGTACGTGGTGTATTCTATGAAGTATGTGGTGTACTCCATGAAGTATGTGGTGTACTCTATGAAGTACGTGGTGTACTCTATGAAGTATGTGGTGTACTCTATGAAGTATGTGGTGTACTCTATGAAGTACGTGGTGTACTCTATGAAGTATGTGGTGTACTCTATAAAGTATGTGGTGTATTCTATGAAGTATGTGGTGTACTCTATGAAGTATGTGGTGTACTCTATGAAGTATGTGGTGTACTCTATAAAGTACGTGGTGTATTCTATGAAGTATGTGGTGTACTCCATGAAGTACGTGGTGTACTCCATGAAGTACGTGGTGTATTCTATGAAGTATGTGGTGTACTCCATGAAGTACGTGGTGTACTCTATGAAGTATGTGGTGTACTCTATGAAGTATGTGGTG
>NW_023268548.1:0-2370 GCF_013103735.1 Etheostoma cragini
AAGCCATAGTATAGTATGTCGATAAATGTGATAAAAAAGCCACAGTATAGTATGCTGATAAAAGTAAAACAAGCCATATTATAGCATGTCCAAAAAGTGGTAAAAAGCCATAGAATATTATGTTGATAAAAGTTATAAAAAAAAGCCATAGAATAGTATGTCGATAAAACTGATAAAAAAGCCTTAGTATAGTATGTTGATAACTGTGAAACAAGCCATATTATAGCATGTCCAAAAAGTGGTAAAAAGCCATAGTATAGCATGTCAAAATAAGTGATAAAAAAGCCATAGTATAGTATGTTGATAAAAGTGATAAAAAAGCCATAATATAGTATGTTGATAAAAGTGATAAAAAGCCATAGTATAGTATGTTGATAAAAGTGAAACAAGCCATAGTATAGAATATCAGTAAAAGTGATGAAAATCCATAGTATGTCATGTTAATAAAAGTGTTAAAAAGCCATAGTATAGCATGTCAAAAAAGTAATGAAAAAAAACAGAGAATAGTATGTCGATAAAGGTGATAAAAAAGCCACAGTATAGTATGTAGAAAAAAGTTATAAAAAAGCCATGGTATAGTATGTTGATAAAAGTAAAGCAAGCCATAGTATGGTATGTCGATAAAAGTGATAAAAAAGCCATATTATAGTACGTTGAAACAAGTGATAAAAAGCCATAGTATAGTATGTCAATAAAAGAGGAAAAAGCCATATAATATAGTATTTTGAAATAAGTGATTAAAAAGCAATGGTATATCATGTTTATAAAAGTAATAAAAAAGCCATAGTACAGTATGTCGATAAAAGTGAAACAAGCCATAGTATAGCATGTCCAAAAAGTGATAAAAAGCCATAGTATAGCATGTTGAAAAAGTGATGAAAAAGCCATACTATATCATGTTGATGAAAGCGATAAAAAAGCCATAGTATAGTATGTTGATAAAAGTGAAACAAGCCATAGTATAGAATATCAATAAAAGTGATAAAAAGCCATAGAATAGTATGTTGATAAAGGTGATTAAAAAGCCATAGTATAGTATGTAGTAATAAGTGGTAAAAAAGCCATAGCATAGTATGTTGATAAAAGCAAAAAAAAAGTCATAGTATAGTACGTTGAAACAAGTGATAAAAAAGCCATAGTATAATATGTCAATAAAAAAGGAAAAAAGCCATAGTATAGTATGTTGAAATAAGTGATCAAAAAACCATAGTATGTCATGTTCATAAGAGTGATAAAAAAGCCATAGTATAGTATGTTGATAAAAGTGAAACAAGCCATAGTATAGCATGTCGAAAAAGTGATGAAAAAGCCATAGAATAGTATGTAGAAATATGTGATAAAAAAGCCATAGTATAGTACGTTGAAACAAGTGATAAAAAAGCCATAGTATAGTATGTCAATAAAAGAGGAAAAAAGCCATAGTATAGTATGTTGAAATAAGTGATCAAAAAACCATAGTATGTCATGTTAATAAAAGTGATAAAAAAGCCATAGTATAGTATGTTGATAAAAGTTAAACAAGTCATAGTATAGCATGTCGAAAAAGTGTTGAAAAAGCCATAGAATAGTATGTAGAAATATGTGCTAAAAAAGCCATAGTAAAGTACGTCGATAAAAATGATAAAAAAGCCATAGTATAGTATGTTGATAAAAGTGAAAAAAGCCATAGTATAGTATGTCGATAAATGTGATAAAAAAGCCACAGTATAGTATGCTGATAAAAGTAAAACAAGCCATAGTATAGCATGTCAATAAAAGTGAAAAAAAGCCATAGTATAGAATGTCGAAAAAGTGAGGAAAAAAGCCATAGAATACTATGTTGATAAAAGTTATAAAAAAAGCCATAGAATAGTATGTCGATAAAACTGATAAAAAAGCCTTAGTATAGTATGTTGATAACTGTGAAACAAGCCATATTATAGCATGTCCAAAAAGTGGTAAAAAGCCATAGTATAGCATGTCAAAATAAGTGATAAAAAAGCCATGGTATAGTATGTCGCTAAAAGTGATAAAAAAGCCAAAGTATAGCATGTTGAAAAAGTGATGAAAAAGCCATACTATATCATGTTGATAAAAGCGATAAAAAAGCCATAGTATAGTATGTTGATAAAAGTGAAACAAGCCATAGTATAGAATATCAATAAAAGTGATAAAAAGCCATAGAATAGTATGTCGATAAAGGTGATAAAAAAGCCACAGTATAGTATGTAGAAAAAATTGATAAAAAAGCCATAGTATAGTATGTTGATAAAAGTGAAACAAGCCATAGTAAAGCATGTCGAAAAAGTGATGAAAAAGCCATAGAATATTATGTTGATAAAAGTTATTAAAAAAAGCCATAGAATAGTATGTCGATAAAATTGATAAAAA
>NW_023268549.1:0-1142 GCF_013103735.1 Etheostoma cragini
GCATAAGTATACACCCCCCTATGTTAAAATACAGGGGCATAAGTATACACCCCCCTATGTTAAAATACAAGGGCATAATTATACACCCTCCTATGTTAAAATACAGGGGACATAAGTATAAGTGTGTGTGTGTGTGTTTGTGTGTGTGTTGTGTGTGTGTGTGTGTGTCTGTCTGTGTGTGTGTGTGTGTGTGTGTGTGTGTTGTGCGTGTTTGTGTGTGTGTTTGTCTGTGTGTGTGTGTGTGTGTCTTTCTGTGTGTGTGTGTGTGTGTGTGTGTGTGTGTGTGTCCTCATGTTGTGTTTCCATGTAGTCCCCATGTTGTCTCCATGTTGCCCTCATGTTACCCTCATATTCTCTTCATGTTGTCTTCATGCTGTCCGCATGTTGTCTTCATGTTGTCCTCATATTGTCCTCATGTTGCCCTCATGTTGTCCTCATGTTGTCCTCATGTTGTCTTCATGTTGTCCCCATGTTGTTCCTCATTTTGTCCTCATGTTGTCCCCATGTTGTCTCCATGTTGCCCTCATGTTGCCCTCATGTTGTCTTCATGTTGCCCTCATGTTGTCCGTATGTTGTCTTCATGTTGCCCTCATGTTGTCCGTATGTTGTCTTCATGTTGTCCTCACGTTGTCCTCATGTTGCCCTCATGTTGTCCTCATGTTGTCCTCATGTTGTCCTCATGTTTTCCCCATGTTGTCCTCATGTTGTCCTCATGTTGTCCCCATGTTGTCCTCATGTTGTCCCCATGTTGTCCTATATCAATTTTCTTTTTAATTCCCCAAAATAACATGATAGGTTCCACCCAACGCTCTTTGCCAAGTACAAATCTCTACTTTCATTAATTTTGGTGCGTCTTATTCAATGTTATAGCATTGTAAAACAAATGGAAGTGTTTTTGAAATAGTATTGAGTAAAAGTTGACATATTCCAGTCTGTGATTATCATCAACATCCATTCCTTTCATTTTAGTCTCAATAATTCCCAATTTTTGCTTTTCTAACTCAAACATTAGATATAATTTCCTATAAATGAGGTTTATTGATCGTAAATTCTAAAACTAAAACTATAGTTAATAAGTTAGTGTTACGTAGTGTTGAAAACGTCAAAAAAGTGAAAAAAGTGTTGAAAAATTGGACAAAAAC
>NW_023268550.1:0-1397 GCF_013103735.1 Etheostoma cragini
TGTGTGTGTGTGTGTACCTGCTGGCGGTCCGGGTGTAGCAGGGTCTGTTGTTGACCGAGGGAACGGCTTCGTCCATCAGAGGAAACGACTTGATGAACGTCAGCGTCTCGTCGGGGAATTGAACCGACGACCTGACGTCGGCCGCCGCACCGTCACCCGCACACGTGCCTGGCCTGAAGGAACGCAAACAGGAAGTCATTACATCATCATCATCATCATCATTACAACATCATTACGTCATCGTCATCATCATTACATAGAGGGGTGTATACTTATGCCCCTGTATTTTCACATAGGGTGGTGTCTGCGTGTGTGTCTCTGTGTGTGTGTCTCTGTGTTTGTGTTCGTGTCTCCGTGTGTGTGTGTGTGTGTGTGTGTGTCTCCGTGTGTGTGTGTGTGTGTGTGTGTGCGTGAGTGTTGGGGGACTCACCGCGGTCGGGGAACCAGCTCGTCGGGGACCGGCGTCCAGGACGAGTCGCCCGTCCGCTGCTCCTTGAACCTCCCGTTGAAAACCTTCTCGATGTCGTCCATGTAGAATGCACAGACGGCCGAGCCGGGGATGCTGCGGGACGACAGGTACGCTCATTACATATTCATACAGGTACGCTCATTACATATTCATACAGGTACGCTCATTACATATTCATACAGGTACGCTCACTATATATACACACACAGGTATGCTCATTATATATTCATACAGGTACGCTCATTATATATTCATACAGGTACGCTGATTACATATTCATACTTTGGTACTTTGAAGAAACTAGAATATAAGACATGTTTTCAGGTATTTCTACTTTGTTGTTAAGTCCATCATTCCACATGTGTTCATTCATAGTTTTGATGCTTCAGTGATATTCTACAATGGAAATACTCATGAAAATAAAGGAAACTCATTGAATGAGAAGGTATATTCCAAACTGTTGGCCTGTATTGTATGTGCATATATATAAATATATAAGTATGACGATGTGATAAAGTCCTCACTCCCCAAAAAAAATCTTCTCTCAATTTCCAAAGAAATATTGACCTCATTCTTAAAAATATCCTCTTTTCAAACAATGTCCTCAGACAGAAGGAATAAGACTGAAGGTCCTCACAAAGTTATAAAAACAAACACACACAAAAACACACACACAGACACACACACACACACACACAAAGACAGACACACACAAACACACACACACACACACACACAGAGACACACACACACAGACACACACACCTGTTGGCCTGCGTGGTGAAGACGCCGACCACTGCCGGTCTCTGGTTGATCTGCAGCACGTTGGTCAGAGACTGAAGGACGTCGAAGTAGAAGAACGAATCTCCGGGAACCGAACAGTTCAGACGAGCCTGAAACCACACACACACACACACACACACACACA
>NW_023268551.1:0-801 GCF_013103735.1 Etheostoma cragini
TACTAATCTCCTCCAAGGTCCCTGCAGTACCAGAGTACTAATAATCTCCTCCAGGGTCCCTGCAGTACCAGAGTACTAATAATCTCCTCCAGGGTCCCTGCAGTACCAGGGTACTGAACTATTTGGAACCCATTCCCAGTCAGAGTCCGGTTCCAAAAGCAAGGCAGCTTTATTTCAACATCTCAGCAACAAATACAGGAACAGAAGTTCTAGTGCAGTTTGAGACAAGAGGGCGACCCTGGTCCAAGGAGGCTGTAAAAACGGATGTAATCTTTGGCTGAAATCTTTCATATTCTGTGATAATCTACCAACAAATGACCATGCATTCATAATATAGTCAACTAATAGATATCACAACTAAATAGTAAAATTACAAATCATTTGCTAATTACTTAAATTATTTCTGAGTTCCTTTAAGTAGAAGTGGGACTGATTCGTACTCAAAGAGTCTGACTGACGGTCTCTGGGGCTCAGAAAGACCGTAGTACCCTGTAGACTCTAGTCTGACTCTGAGTCCTACACAGGTCAGTTAAAGTCTAAATACTTATGTCTTCATGTCCCCCTGTCTCTGTCCAGCCAGGTGATCTCACCTGGTGGAGTGTGAAGTGGATCAGATGAGTTGTGTGTGAGAGTCTCCTTGACTTGGAGGAGCTTCCAGCGTGAGGATCTGATGCTGAGGGACTAGTCAGCACCGAGGTGCTGTAATAGCACCGATCGGGTTCCCCCATACTTATTCTCCTTCTTCCGCCAGATGTTCGACCCGCTACTAGTCCCGGAGCGTTGCCAACACACACACACACA
>NW_023268551.1:1228-2786 GCF_013103735.1 Etheostoma cragini
GCTGAATGGGCGTTCAGATACCAAGCACGGTTTCTCCAGAATCCCGGTCTACGTATCGTCCCGTTTTCAGACCGGCTCAGATGTTACAATGTGTGTGTATGTGGTGGATGTTGATTAATAAATCATCTTGGTTCTCTCTCTAGAACTCGCTCCCACACATTACTGCAGAATGTTCTAGTTTACTTATGTACTTATATACTTTATTACTATATTACTTATATGCTGTCAGATGGCTCGTGACCCCTCCCTCTGCCCAGCAGGGGGCTCATGTAAAGACAGAAGGCCTCCGCTGCTCTTGATGACATAACTACAACAGAAAAATAATTTCCAATAAAATAACTGTTAAACTACAGTTAATACGTTAGTGTTGAAAACATCAAAAAAAGTGAAAAACATCAATAAAAAATCGTCAAAAGTGTTGATTTTCAGGAAGACAACACAAGGTTAAGGGATGTAAGTACATTATGATCCTTTTAAAATGGAGGATTTATGATTTCACATACTTCACATAAATGGAAAAAAACAATGCCTTCTAAAATCCATGGGGATAGAGTCCTCTGACCTTAAAGGGCCCGTGTGACCTTGTGAGTCCTGGGACGTTACACGCGGTCTAACAGAGGACGATGTGAGATTTCTGACACAGTAAATGGAGCGCCTCAGTGTCAGCCAACGCTACAGATAACTTCTAAAACTAATATACACTTCTGGTCTGTAGATGTCCTCAGGCCTGGACTCTGGGGGATTGGCGGATATTTCAATTTCGAATGAAATCTCTGTGGTGAGTTCTGACTATGATATCTCCCTCAAAAAGACAATTCATTTGACAAAATAATAATAATAATAATAATAATAATAATAATAATAATAATAATAATAATTTATTCAGTTTCAATAGGGCCTTCGCCGCTGTCGGACTTTGAATACACAGAGGTAACACACACACAAACACAAACACACACACACACAAACACACGTACACACACAGAGAGAGAGAGAGCAAGCATATCTCCACCAGACTCCATGTAAATAATCACTACTTTTAGCGTGTATAGAGCAGCATATCTCCACCAGACTCCATGTAAATAATCACTACTTTTAGTGTGTATAGAGCAGCATATCTCCACCAGACTCCATGTAAATAATCACTACTTTTAGCATGTATAGAGCAGCATATCTCTACATGTAAATGGGTGAATTAAGAGTTTATTCCAACCAGACCAGAGTGGTGATTGGTGGAACAGTGGAAAGATGAATGAAGTGTGTGTTAAGATGATAAAAGTAGTGATTATTTACATGGAGTCTGGAGGCTTTGGTGTCTAACCTTGTGCACGTCCTCATTGGTCAGTTCTTTCAGGATGGCTTCCTGGACACGCAGCACCGCGCTGGGAGACTCCTTATTTAGCTCCTGATTGGCCGACGCCTCAACGAGGTCATCTGTGGTCTGTGTGTATAAAGGTGTATAAAGTTACCTGGGAGCAGATATACAGGTGTATAAGGGTACCTGGGAGCAGGTGTATAAGGGTACCTGGGAGCAGGTGTATACAGGTGTATACAGGTG
>NW_023268552.1:0-1210 GCF_013103735.1 Etheostoma cragini
CAGACACACACACAGACACACACAGACACACACACAGACACACACACACACACACAGACACAAACACACACAGACACAGACACACACAGACACACACAGACACACACACACACACACAAAGAGAGACACACCAGGCGTTCCATTAAAACTACATTTTACTATTTATTTAGTAGTACTGATGGTAGTACTAGTAGTATTAGTTCCTGTGTGATGTAGTACTGGTGTACTAGTACATGTGAGATGTAGTACCAGTAGTACCTGTGAGATGTAGTACCAGTAGTACCTGTGAGATGTAGTACCAGTAGTACCAGTAGTACCTGTGAGATGTAGTACCACTAGTACTAGTACTAGTACTAGTAACTGTGAGATGTAGTACCAGTAGTGCTAGTACCTGTGAGATGTAGCACCAGTAGTACAAGTACCTGTGAGATGTAGTACCAGTAGTATTAGTACCTGTGATATGTAGTACTGGTGTACAAGTAACTGTGAGATATGGTACCAGTAGTACCTGGGTGATGTAGCACCAGTAGTACAAGTACCTGTGAGATGTGGTACCAGTAGTACCTGTGAGATTTAGTACTGGTGTACTAGTAACTGTGAGATATGGTACCAGTAGTACCTGGGTGATGTAGTACCAGTAGTACTAGTACCTGTGTGATGTGGTACCAGTAGTACTAGTACCTGTGAGATGTAGTACCAGTAGTACTGGTACCTGTGAGATGTAGCACCAGTAGTGCAAGTACCTGTGAGATGTAGTACCAGTAGTACTAGTACCTGTGAGATGTAGTACCAGTAGTACTAGTACCTGTGTGATGTGGTACCAGTAGTACCTGTGTGATGTAGTACCAGTAAGACCTGTGTGATGTAGTACCAGTAGTACATGTGAGATGTAGTACCAGTAGTACTGGTATCTGTGTAATGTAGTACCAGTAGTACTGGTACCTGTGAGGTGTAGTACCAGTAGTACTGGTACCTGTGAGATGTAGTACCAGTAGTACTGGTACCTGGGAGATGTAGTACCAGTAGTACTGGTACCTGTGTGATGTAGTACCAGTAGTACTGGTACCTGTGAGATGTAGTACCAGTAGTACTGGTACCTGTGAGATGTAGTACTAGTAGTACTGGTACCTGTGAGATGTAGTACTAGTACCTGTGAGATGTAGTACTAGTACCTGGGAGATGTAGTACCAGTAGTACTGGTACCTGGGAG
>NW_023268553.1:0-1373 GCF_013103735.1 Etheostoma cragini
CACACACACACACACACACACACACACACAGACACACACACACAGACACACACACACACCCTTGGACCGTGGCTGCTGAAGACGCCTAAAAACTACAGAAGAAGAGTCCAAACACCAGGAAATTAAACCATTCAGATTAATAATCAGAACTAGTTCAGTTATCTTTAATATTATTAAAAATCTACACAAACTTTAGACAGTCAGTTACACTGCTAATGCTAATGCTAATGCTAATGCTAATGCACGTGTGTGTGATGACACGACAGCTAGCTTCAGAGTGTCATGTGACTCCATGTGACTCAGTGTGGGTGTGTCTTTGTGTGTGTGTGTGTGTGTGTGTGTGTGTATGTGTGGGACAGTGTGTGTCTGTGTGTTTGTGTGTGTGCGTATGTGTGTTTGTGTGTGTGTGCCTGTGTGTGTGTCAGTGTGTGTGTGTGTGTCTTTGTGTGTTTTATTGTGTGTGTGTGTGTGGCTGTGTGTGTGTGTGCCTGTGTGTGTGTGTTTGTGTGTGTGTGCCTGTGTGTGTGTCAGTGTGTGGGTGTGTGTCTTTGTGTGTCTTATTGTGTGTGTGTGTGTGTGAGTGTGTGTGTGTAACAGCATGGCGTTGTGATTTGTGCGAGTTGTTTAGCTGTAGCTCGCTATCAAAGATGGCAGCCGGTCTAAACGTGTGCGACTCACATTAGCATTAGCGTTAGCATTAGCTTAGCATGTAGGCACTGATCTGATTGACACGAACACAGGAAGGAAACCAAGAAGGAGTCTTACCTCGTTCAGCTGTCCAATCAGCATGGAGGGAAATAAAAGTCATCAGCTAATGCTAACATCATGCTAACAGAAGTGATGCTTACATCAGAGACGTTAACATGAGATGCTAACGTGAATATTGCTAAAATCAGAAATGCCAAAATTAAAGATGCTAACATTAGTGATGCTAACCTCCGAGATGCTAACATTAGTGATGCTAACCTCCGAGATGCTAACATTAGTGATGCTGACATGAGTAATGCTATTATTGGAGATGCTACCATGAATGATGCTAACATCAGAGATCACTAGTTCAACACTTTATTTTGAAGGGCTGTTATTTTGATGGAGTCTTTCTTGGACAGAGAGACAGAGAGACAGAGAGACAGAGAGACAGAGAGAGAGACAGGCAGAAAGACAGGCAGAGAGACAGAGAGACAGGCAGAAAGACAGAGAGGCAGACAGAGAGACAGACAGAGAGACAGAGAGAAAAACTGAAAGAACTCCTTACCGCTAACTTTTTGCAAATGGAGGGTGAAGATACTCAGAGTGTGCATGTATAATGGATCAACCCCGAGGGCAGACACACACACACACACACACACACACACACACACACAGACACACAC
>NW_023268554.1:0-1027 GCF_013103735.1 Etheostoma cragini
CCTGTTTCCTGGTGAAAGTCTGCTGTTTTCTCCTTAACTTCTCCAGGTAATGAACACCTGTTTCCTGGTGAAAGTCTGGTGTTTTCTCCTTAACTTCTCCAGGACATGAACACCTGTTTTGTCCGACTGGTTGATAATGTTTTGATTTTATAAAACTTGTTTCTAAGTGTGTTTTCGTGGTATTTTGTGATTCTGTGATTTCATTTTAAGTCCCAGGTGACTGCTGGTCTGCTGCTTTCAGATGAGGAATGTGTTGGGGGAACTGATTGAGTTTCAGTTGCAGCAGTCGGACGGTGTTTTCTCCTCCCTCCTCCAGACGTGTGACGGCGGCCGGCAGCTCCGGGGTTTTCTCCCCCGAAACAAAAGAGCAGAGGTCCCTCCATCGCAGACTCATTCCAGCTCTGCTCTCCATAGAAACACAAGCCAGCAATGGGCCAACAGACTCAAAAACTCATTTGTCTCACAGAGACACAGAAAAGAAAACGGTTTGTTTCCCACGCACACGCACACATGCAAACACACACACATGCAAACACACACACATGCAAACACACACACACACACACACACACACACACACACACACACACACACACACACACGCATGTTAATAAAGACTGATAATCTCAGTGTTGAAACACAAACATGCCTTTAAATTGAATTTCTTTACCAAAACCCACCAGGCTCCATGTAAATAATCACTATTTTTTATAGTGATTTTATTTTTATCATAGTAAAACACACTTCATTCAAAGTGGTAAGAAACCAAATAAAACTATTAAAAGAAGTCGTGGTTCATCTTTCCACTGTTCCAACAATCACCACTCTGGTCTGGTTAGAATAAACTCTTAATTCACCCATTTACATGTGGAGATATGCTGCTCTATACACACTAAAAGTAGTGATTATTTACATGGAGTCTGCTGGGTTTGGTGAGGGTGATTCATGTTAAACATCTGTCCTGTAGGGTAACATTACAGCTTGTTTCTCCCTGATGATGAACATCTGTCCTGTAGGGTAACATTAC
>NW_023268555.1:0-1179 GCF_013103735.1 Etheostoma cragini
ACTGCAGTTTGTTGGGAGAAATATGGGGAAAAACTGCATCTGTGACAGAGAGAAAGGGAGATACAGAAGAGGTATTTTACCAAACCTGCTACTTAAAAAAATGACAAACATGCAAACAAAATTATTAATACTGTAATTCATAATTAAAAGTAGGCAATACGCGTATGCGTCTAAAGGATGACAGACAACGGTATTTTTAGTCAAAGTTTTATGCTTCAAAAAATGAAGAAATCCTATTATGCAAATTACAGGAAAAGTTGGCAATTAATTACAATTGTAAAAATAATTTTGTTAATACATGCTAACTGCTACTTACCAGCTTTCTCAGCATTGCAGTTCTGCACTCGTACAGCAAGTAGCAGCAACACATTAATCACTAGAAATATAAATATTAGAGCTTTACACAATGGGTTGATGGTGCAGAGAATATGACATGCCTTTGGTGTGGGAGATTCTTACTGCGACACTTAACCCCTAGTTGCTCCAGATACACTTGGTCAAGTGCTTACCTTAAGCGTAAATAACAAGGGTGGGCTTACGTTTCCGTGACTCACGGGACAGTTGGGTTAAAGGAAAAGTTGTGGGTGGGCTTGCGGTTCTATGACTTGCGGGGATGGGATGGTGGGTTTAGTTCAAGCTTGTAGGTTGGCTTACAGTTCTGACACGTGGCAATAACGGGATGTTAAGGACACACGCGGGACACAAACCCTGCTCTCCTGGGTCAAAGTCCGGTGTTTGACCCATCCACCAACCCGATGCCGAATTCCAAACTACTACTTGCTAAACCACGTATATGTGCTAATCTCCCCGGTACAGTCTACACACACCGAAGGGCGTCTTTTTTTGTTGCATCAGACGCGGACAGCCACTGTCCAAACGTCCACATTTACTCCTTTGGAGTGATACGGGTTGCCTTTGACATATATAGCTTTTTAAGGTCACTTCGGATAAAACGTCAGGTAAATGACACGTAAAAAGTTAATACCAGATACAGATTGTATGTTTCTTAAAAAGCTAATTAAACATAATTGGAGGAACACAGTTGCATTACATTCTTCTAAGTGCTGTGATGCCGAACATTTGTACACTTGTTTACTTTTGTGGGGCATAAGTATACACCCCCCTATGTTAAAATACAGGGGCATAAGTATACACCCCCCTATGTTAAAATACAGGGGC
>NW_023268556.1:0-186 GCF_013103735.1 Etheostoma cragini
AACTGTAACGTTTCAGAACTTTTAAGTGAAACTTTTGGACCGAAACTCAAAACTTGAGAAGTGCCTGGCTAGCTCAGTTGGTAGAGCGTGAGACTCTTAATCTAAGTGTTGTGGGTTCGAGCCCCACGTTCAGTGGTTGTGTCTTAGAGAGTGGGAATCCCTGAGTTCTGCACAGTATTGGGCTGG
>NW_023268556.1:465-701 GCF_013103735.1 Etheostoma cragini
AGGAAAAACAAGAATATGACCCCTACCGAACAGCAAGTATTCTGGCTCCTACAAGCCAGTTAGTCTTTCTTTAAGACAAAGAACCAATCCCAACCAATTATCTACATCAAATACACCTGCCTCACCTCGTTACCTGTATAAAAGACACCTGTCAACAACCAAACAACCAGCATTCAACATCACCACCATGGGCAAGACCAAAGAGCTTTCTATGGACATCAGGGACAAGATTGTAG
>NW_023268556.1:886-1074 GCF_013103735.1 Etheostoma cragini
CCTGCAGCGCACGCAAGGTCCCCCTGCTCAAGAAGAAACATGTACAGGCCCGCATGAAGTTCGCCATTCACCACCTAGCCGACTCAGAAGAGGCCTGGAAGAAGGTGATATGGTCAGATGAGACCAAAATAGAACTTTTTGGCCTCAACTCAACTCGTCGTGTTTGGAGGGCAAAGAACACCGAGTAC
>NW_023268557.1:0-1284 GCF_013103735.1 Etheostoma cragini
AAGAAGCAAAACTAATATAAATTGTGATATTTTGTTATGGAGTATGGTTTGGCGATTTCCCAGCATAAAATAAAATGGGATGTTTCGTGGATTGGTTATCTGTAAACATTACAACAATACACATCAAGGACACAAATAGATTTTAAAAATTGCTGTGATTAATGTTACCTAATCAGTGTGTTTCCTCCATGTTCAGTCAGCGAAGGCACTATAGTCCCCGTTTTATTTTGAAAATCCGGATCCACCGGTGAGTCGGCGCGGAGTAGTTTTGGAAACTTGTCTTTTCACTTGACCAAGCGGACCAAGAATTAAAAAGTTTAACGGGGAACCCTAGCATCCGTGAAAATATGTTTTATAACCGTGGACTGAGACTTCTGGCCCCCACTGGGACTGTTTTTATTTTTGGGATTATTGGCGATGCATTAACCGACCAACCTTAATGAGGATGGACATCTTTTATCGCGGGGACCCGTGGTTTACCTGGGGTGAAGATCAGAGGTGAAGACGGGGGCCGATGGCCGACATCAAGTGGTCCGAGTTGAACCCGAGTTTCCCGCTTCGCAGGGCCGCCGGCTGGATGACAGCTCCGGTATCTACGGTAAAACAATTAGTAACCATATAGTCACTTTATTTAGGTAAAAAATTACAACTTTAGAGATGAGTTTTACACTATAAACTGTAAAAATGAAATGTTCACTAGCCAACGGTCGGTAACTCAATTGGCATATCCCTCCGCGGTGGAGCGTCACAGCGTTAATAACGCAGTTATAAAGTTATAAGATAGTTAAATAAAAACTCATTGGTGTATGTGTTGTACGCCGAAGTTTCTTGTCTAAATTCCTTATTTAAATAAATCCTCACTCATCTTTGTGGAGGGGTGAATTCTTATGAAAAAGCTAAATACATATATATTGTGTGGTAATTAATTAATGGAATGCAGCTGGGCGATTTCCAAGCATACAATATAATGTCATGTTTCGGGGATCAATTATCGTTAACCATTACAACAATACACACTGAATACACGCGCTAAACTTTAAATAGGACCCGAATACTGTGAGATAAATTTTGGTTTCTCTGCCAAATCTGGTTTAAAAATAGTGTGTTTTACGGAGCATCTCTGCCACCGATTACTGTTGTGTGTAGTAGAGATTGTACTAATAAAAGTTACAGTCTCGCCAAAATACAAGCTCGTTGGTGTGTTGCTTTTATGCCGAATTACTTATACTAAACCCTCGATTACATAACATCCTTGTTTATGTTTGGCGAGGTGAGAATTATTTA
>NW_023268558.1:0-1834 GCF_013103735.1 Etheostoma cragini
ACACACACACACACACACACACACACACACACACACAGAGAGAGAGAGACACACACACACACATACATACACACACAGAGAGAGACAGAGAGACAACATACATACATACACACACACAGAGAGACAGAGAGACACACATACATACATACACACACACACAGAGACAGAGAGACACACATACATACATACACACACACAGAGAGAGACAGAGAGACACACACACACACACACATACATACACACACACAGAGAGAGACAGAGAGACACACACACATACACACACACACACACACAGAGACAGGGAGAGAGAGAGAGAGAGCGAGAGACACACACACACACACACACACACACACACAGAGACAGGGAGAGAGAGAGAGACAGAGAGACACACACACACACCCTCTTTACTACAGTGTGTTGTTGGGGACGTTCGTCCGACAGAGAGAGACAGATCTACCTCGGTCGGCCCCTCCATCTTCGTCTCTTCTTCATCTTTCCCCTCTTCTTCTTCTACTCCTTTCCCCTCTTTCTCTTCTTCTTCTTCTTCTTCTTCTTCTTCTTCTCCTCCACCACAGCAGCAGCAGCTCCTCACCCAGCGGGACACGTCCTCCATCTTCTCCTTCCTCTGTCTCTGTGTCTCATAAGACTCACATGTTTGAGGACGAGACAGCGTCTCATGACCAGAACAACAGAGTCATTCAGTCTGCTGCCCCCGGTGGACGGGGCCGCACCTGCAGCTCCCAGAACTACAACTCTGAGAACTACAACTGCAGCTCCCAGAACTACAACTCTGAGAACTACAACTACAGCTCCCAGAACTACAACTGAGGACTACAACTGCAGCTCTGGGAACTACACCTGCAGCTCTGGGAACTACACCTGCAGCTCTGAGAACCACAACTGCAGCTCCCAGAACTACAACTCCGAGAACTACACCTGCAGCTCTGAGAACTACAACTGCAGCTCCCAGAACTACAACTCCGAGAACTACACCTGCAGCTCCCAGAACTACAACTGCAGCTCTGAGAACTACAACTGCCACCAGTCCCCCATGTCCTCGTTGTGAAAGTACATTAAAGACTGAAATATCATTAAAAATAAATTAGAAACAGGAAGCGGTTTGAAGAGTTTTAATTCTGTTAAAATAAAAGCATAAATAACATAGATTTAAAGGTACAGTCTGTTGTTTTACACATGGGGGGGGGTCAGGAGGACTGAGCCAGCTCCCGTTTGGTTTCCGTGGACGACGGCGCTTCGATGATTTCTCCCGTCATGAACAACTCCTGAAACATGGAAAACACACTCTTATTTTGAAGGGCTGCAGCTGGTGTTGTTCAGACAGCTGCAACACACTCTTATTTTGAAGTGTGTAACCCTAACCCTATGGGGTCTGTACACACACACACACACACACACACACACACACACTGGCGAGCTGGCGTTCCGCTTGTTGGCAGCACGCCAGTGTGTGTATACTTAATGTGTGTGTATAGTGTGTATGTGTATATTTAGTGTGTGTGTATATATAGTGTGTTTGTATATTTAGTGTGTGTGTGTGTGTGTATATATAGTGTGTGTGTGTATATTTAGTGTGTGTGTGTATATAGTGTGTGTGTGTGTTTATATAGTGTGTGTGTATATTTAGTGTGTGTGTGTATATTTAGTGTGTGTGTATATATATAGTGTGTGTGTGTATATATAGTGTGTGTGTGTGTATATATAGTGTGTGTGTGTGTGTGTATATATAGTGTGTGTGTGTGTGTGTGTATATAGTGTGTGTGTGTGTTTACATAGTGTGTGTGTGTATATTTAGTGTGTGTGTGTGTGTGTATAT
>NW_023268559.1:0-2741 GCF_013103735.1 Etheostoma cragini
TCAACTAGGATCACTCGGGGATGGGGACGGGGGGGGGGGCTGAAGGGGTTCCACTATATTTTTTATTTTATTTTATTTATCCTTTATTTAACCAGGTAATACCCATTGAGATTAAAAATCTCTTTTGCAAGGGAGACCTGACCAAGATAGGCATCAAAATTACATAATTACATACGCACAAAGACACACACATGAAAACCAAATATACACTTACAATAAAATCTCAATCAAAACATTGACATGTGAGGGAGTCCAACTCAAAGCTTCTCATTCTCAGCTTAAAAATACTCAAAGGAACCAATTTACTAAGTTTCAAGTTCTTCTGCAGCAAATTCCATGTAAAGGGAGCAGAGTAAGCGAAGGCCTTGTTACCCGGCTCAGTACTGACCCGTGGGACAGACCACAAGACAACAGCCTGAGGACGGAGAGAGTAATGACCAGTACTTTTCTTCATAAGAAGTGAACATAAATAAGATGGAAGCGCACCAAGAATAGCCCTATATATAAATGTATACCAACGACAAAGCCTCCGTGTAGCCGAGGCAGACCCCCCTACACGAGAATACAGCTCACAGTGATGGGTGCCAACTTTACAATTAGTAATAAATCTCAACGATGCATGATAGGCTGCGTCAATCATCTGAAGGCATTGAGCAGATGAAGGCATATTTAGTATATCACCATAATCCAGCACAGTTAAAAAAGTTGATGCCACTAACCGTTTTTTAACATTAAAAGAAAAGCACAGCTTATTTCGAAAGTAAAAACCCAATTTTAGTCTCAACTTTCTCACTAGACAGTGAACATGAGGCTTAAATGATAGGCAGTCATCAATAACAACACCAAGATACTTATAAGTTGTAACAGTCTGTATTTCACGTCCATCAAGAGTAACCACTGAGGGAACATTCAGTGGCCTGTTCCGAAGGTCTGTGGAAAGCATACATTTGGTTTTGTCTGCATTGAGCACAAGTTTCAGCTGTAGCGAAGTATTTTGGACCACACTGAAAGCATTCTGTAAATGTGCAATGGCTTGTTTAAGAGAGGGTGCACAGCAGCAAATAACTGTGTCATCTGCATAAAAATGAAAGTTTGCATCAGACACATGCCGATTAAGATCATTTATATAAATAGCAAATAAAAGAGGGCCTAATACAGAGCCTTGTGGAACCCCTTTAAAGATTGGTAAAATACCAAAGTGAACACCATCATGCTTAATGCACTGAGTTCTGTCACTAAGATAGTTTGAGAACCAAGAGACAGTTTTCTTTGAAAACCCCGACTTAAGAAGCCTAATCTTTAAAACATCATGATCAACTGTGTCTGTTGCCCAGTGCTGCTTCTTGTCACGAGCAACAGAGATATCATTTATCGCCTTCATTGCAGCTGTGATGGTACTATGTTTTTTTCTAAAAACCTGACTGAACTGGGGATAAAATATCCTGTGCATGCAAGAAGTCCTTCATCTGCTCACTCACCAGGGATTCAAGCGTTTTGGCCAAAACAGACAAATTAGAAATTGGTCTATAGGGAGGATTGTCCCTATAAATCTGAATATTTAGAGAAAATTCTGAATATTTTGTAAAAAGTCTTAATTTGTATGATACAGCTGTAAATAAGTATTTGAACACCTGTCTATCAGCTAGAATTCTGACCCTCAAAGACCTGTTAGTCTGTCTTCTAAATGTCCCCCCCCCCACTCCATTTATTATCCTAAATTAGATGCACCTGTTTGAGGTCGTTAGCTGCATAAAGACACCTGTCCACCCCATACAATCAGTAAGAATCCAACTACTAACATGGCCAAGACCAAAGAGCTGTCCAAAGACACTAGAGACCTCCACAAGGCTGGACAGGGCTACGGGGACATGTCCAAGACCATAGAGCTGTCCAAAGACACTAGAGACCTCCACAAGGCTGGACAGGACTACGGGGACATGTCCAAGACCAAAGAGCTGTCCAAAGACACTAGAGACCTCCACAAGGCTGGACAGGACTACGGGGACATGTCCAAGCAGCTTGGTGAAGACAGGTCCACTGTTGGAGCAATCATTAGAAAATGGAAGAAGCTAAACATGACTGTCAGTCTCCCTCGGACTGGGGCTCCATGCAGGATCTCACCTCGGGGGGTCTCAGTGATCCTAAGAAATGTGAGAAACCAGACCACAACTACATGGGAGGAGCTAGTCCAGGACCTGAAAAGAGCTGGGACCACCGTTTCCAAGGTCACTGTTGGTAATACACTAAGACTTCATGGTTTAAAATCATGCATGGCCCGGAAGGTTCCCCTGCTTAAACCAGACCATGTCCAGGCCCGTCTTAAGTCTGCCAACGACCATCTGGAGGATCCAGAGGAGTCATGGGAGAAAGTCATGTGGTCAGATGAGACCAGAATAGAACTTTTTGGTAATAATTCCACTAACCGTGTTTGGAGGAAGAAGAATGATGAGGACCATCCCAAGACCACCATCCCTACTGTGAAGCATGGGGGGGTAGCATCATGCTTTGGGGGTTGGTTCTGCACATGGGACAGGGCGACTGCACTGTATTAAGGAAAGGAGGACCGGGGCCATGTATTGGGAGATTTTGGGGACCAACCTCCTTCCCTCAGTTAGAGCATTGAAGATGGGTCGAGGCTGGGTCTTCCAACATGACAATGACTTGAAGACCACAGCCAGGAGAACCAAGGGGGGGCTCTGGAAGAACCAGATCAAGGTTCTGGGGGGGCCTAGCCAGTCTCC
>NW_023268560.1:0-1052 GCF_013103735.1 Etheostoma cragini
CCATGTGTGTGTGTGTGTGTGTGTGTGTGTCCCATGTCCCGTGTCCCGTGTGTGTGTGTGTATGTGTGTGTGTGTCCCGTGTCCCGTGTGTGTATGTGTGTATAATGATAACACCTGAAACTCAGATTGATAAAACATTTAATAAGAGAAGAGCCTGAAGAATGATGATGTCACACCTTGATGATGTCATACCTAATCTTCTGCAAACATCAACATCATAATGACCTCATATTACACTTCTTTAATCTAAGGCAGGGAATCAACGTCCAATGAGATCCGCCGGAAGGGGCGGGGCTTGGTCTCCCTGGGTGGTGGTGGCGGCCTGTGATTGGTCGGCCCGGGTGGCTGTGGCGGCCTGTGATTGGTCGGCCCGGGTGGCGGTGGCGGCCTGTGATTGGTTGGCCAGGGTGGCGGCCTGTGATTGGTCGGCCCAGGTGGCGGTGGCGGCCTGTGATTGGTCAGCCCGGGTGGCGGTGGCGGCCTGTGATTGGTCGGCCCGGGTGGCGGTGGCGGCCTGTGATTGGTCGGCCCGGGTGGCGGTGGCCTGTGATTGGTCGGCCCGGGTGCGGTTGTGGATCCACGGCAGGTAGTTGGAGACGCGGGTGTAGATGCCGTAGTCGCCCGGCCGGGCGCAGCCCTTCCCCCAACTCACAATCCCCAGCAGGAAGGTGGTGTTCCTGTACCGGGTCACCAGAGGACCCCCGCTGTCCCCTGCAGGGACGGAGACACCAGGGGACACTTAGAGGGGGAGGGAGGGACATAAGGACACAAGGAAAGGAAAGGAAAGGAAAGGAAAGGAAGGAAAGGAAGCGGGTGGGAAGGAAAAAGAAAGGACATAAGGAAAGAAAAGGAAAGGACATAAGGAAAGGAGGAAAGGAAAGGAGGAAATGACACAAGGAAAGGAAAGGAGGAAAGGAAAGGAGGAAAGGACACAATGAAAGGAAAGAAGGAAAGGAAAGGAAAGGAGAAAAGGACACAAGGAAAGGAGGAAAGGAGGAAAGGACACAAGGAAAGGAGGAAAGGAGGAAAGGACACAGGGAAAGGAAAGGAGG
>NW_023268561.1:0-2931 GCF_013103735.1 Etheostoma cragini
CAGACACACAGAGAGACAAACAGACACACACACAGAGAGACACATGGAGAGAGACACACACACACACACACACACAGACAGAGAGAGAGAGAGACAAACAGACACACACACAGACAGAGAGAGACAGACACACAGAGAGAGACAGACAGGCAGACAGACACACACACAGAGAGACACAGGGAGAGAGACACACACACACACAGACAGAGAGAGACAGACACACACACAGACAGAGAGAGACAGACACAGAGAGAGACAGAGAGACACACAATTGAAGTGAGATGAAAGGAGAAATGTTTCTCTTGAGATGAAACAGATGTTGATAAGTTTCCTTTTGGGGAAAATTAGAAGTTGGAAAAAAGGTTATGAATTACAATATGTTTAAAACTGTAATAATATCGTATTGTGACATGAGTATTGTGATGATATCGTGTCGGGGGTGTCTGGTGATTTCCCCCCCGACCGGTGCTAAAATAATACTTTTCATCCTCGTTGTCTTCTTGTCGAGCTGCAACAAACGTCAACATTTTGTTGTTCTTTTCTGCACTTTGGCGATGTTTTTGTCACTCTTTTGAAGTTTTTTTTTTAACGCTCTTGTTCTCTTCGGGTCAAATTGTACCCCTCCAACATAAATTCTAAGTTCTATGTGTTGGAGAAAAGCGTGAGCTGAATGGCGTTTGCTGTCCCGTAGGAGGAGGAGGCGCAGGAGGACGCCAGGGAGATCCAGCAGGGGAAGCCCTACCACTGGAAGGACTGGTCCATCATCAGAGGGAGGGACTGTCTCTACATCTGGTCCGACGCCGCCGCGCTCGAGCTCTCCAACGGCTCCAACGGCTGGTTCCGCTTCATCCTGGACGGGAAGCTGGCCACCATGTACTCCAGCGGGAGTCCAGAGGGGGGGTCGGACAGCTCCGGTACTAAACTACTCACTTATGGCACACTTACGGGCTATGCCTTGTACCGGACCAAAGTCTGACACCATCTCACATCTAATGTTAAAGACGGTCATCATATGTGAAGACTGGAGGTCATGCAGGGTCACACGTCGCAAGACTACAACTAGATTTGGGGGGGGCAGTAGCTCAGTCCGTAGGGGTTTGGGTTGGGAACCAGAGGGACGTTGTTTCAAGTCCCTATACAAGGTGGTCTTGAGCAAGGCACCAAACCCCCAACTGCTCAGGACGCCTTTCCATGGGCAGCCCCCCCCCCCCCCCCCCCCCCCCCCCCCCCAAAAAAAAATATATCTCCATTGCATGTGTAGGTACTGAGCATGTGTGTGTAGTTCAAGCCTGTGTGATTATATTAAAAATGGGACTAAATTAAGTATGGGACAACGTTGATTATGGGACTACAGTACCAAGACTTCAAACTTAGGTCTAAACGTCCGGACGGGAGAGACTGACCGACAGTTTTATGACCGTACACCAAACGATGGAGCAGACCGGAGCACCGGGAGACTTTCTGCTAAGAATGAGACTATGAATATAACTTAAATGTCCCCCTGTTGTCCCCCTGTTGTCCCCCTGTGCAGAGTCTCGCAGTGAGTTCCTGGAGAAGCTGCAGCGTGCGAGGAGTCAGGTGAAGCCGGTGACCGCCAGCCAGCCCATCCTGTCCAGCGTGGGTCCCACCAAGCTGACTGTGGGGAACTGGTCCCTGACCTGCCTGAAGGACGGAGAGATCGCCATCCACAACTCGGACGGACAGCAGGCCACCATCCTGAAGGAAGACCTGCCGGGCTTCGTCTTCGAGTCCAACAGAGGAACCAAGCACTCCTTCACTGCCGAGACGTCGCTGGGTGAGTGGTGTTTTTAGTTTATATCGATCACATAGATACACAACGTGTGTATGTGTGTTGGGGGGGGGGGTAAAGCAAGGAAGAAGTGAGAGTCGCACTGAGAAGAACAAAGGGTCTTTCTGACCTGTGTGTGTGAGTGTGAGTGCGTCTGTGTGCGTATGGGTATGCTTTCTCTGTGTGTGTGTGTGTGAGCGTGTGTGTCTGTGTGTGTGAGAGAGCACGTGTGTGTGCGTACCTCCTAGTTGAAGACGGGGGGGTGTCTCCCTTGTTCTTTCTGACGTGTGTGTGTTGACTAACGGTACATTTTTAAATAAATTGCCACCTATTTTTCTGTAGTAGTAGTAGTAGTAGTAGTAGTAGTAGTAGTAGTATATTATTCATGTTTTTTCTGAAACGTGTGCAGGCTCTGAGTTTGTGACGGGCTGGACGGGGAAGCGCGGCAGGAAGCTGAAGTCGAAGCTGGAGAAGACGAAGCAGAAGGTGAAGAGCATGGCGAGGGAGCTGTACGACGACCACTTCAAAGCCGTGGAGAGCATGCCCCGAGGGGTGGTGGTCACGCTGAGGAACATCTCCACCCAGCTGGAGTCAGCCTGGGAGCTGCACACCAACAGACAGGTGCTGAGACGCACACACACACACACACACACATACACACACACACACACACACACTCTAGCGCACACACGCACACTGGCACATACACACACATACAGAGAGACGCATATACACACACGGGCGTAGAGGCACACAGACGCACATACATACACAAGTACACAAACACTAAGGTTAGGTTTTTTAGTTTTAGTTTGAGTTAAGTCATTAGACTGGTTGCTAGTTTTAGTTTTTTTTAGTTTCCGTTTACTAAAAATAATTCACTGCTTTTTAATTATATTTTTAGTTGAACTCTTATTTTGTTAACGCCGCTTCAGGTGTGAATGCGGGTGTGGATGCGGGTGTGGATGCGGGTGTAGATGCGGGTGTAGATGCGGGCGTGGATGCGGGCGTGGATGCGGGCGTGGATGCGGGCGCGGATGCGGGTGTAGATGCGGGTGTAGATGCGGGTGTGGATGCAGGTGTGGATGCAGGTGTGGATGCGGGTGTAGATGCGGGTGTGGATGCGGGTGTGGATGCGGGTG
>NW_023268562.1:0-1201 GCF_013103735.1 Etheostoma cragini
CCCTAACTCATTGATTCATTAGTTAGAAATGTGTAGAATCGATTAATTCTTCTTCTTTTATTAATTTTTCAAGTGACAAACAATTGCTTTTTCCAGCTAAATATCTTTTTAAAGACTTAAAAAAAAGTCCAGGGTGCTCAGGAAGTTCAGTCACATGTTTCAAGGTGCTCTTCAATTAAGGGAATTCAATTAAGCATTTAAAAAAAATAGGAAATCCTAGTCAATCTTCGTCAAAATGATTCAAAAATCCTTTACTTTTGTGGCTATTTCATAATAGAAAATGTAAAAGACATAGGAAACCGCAAAAGCTTCTCCCTATGTCTTTAAAATGTCTTATTATGAAATAGCCAGTAAAATAAAAAATAATTTAACGATTTCTCTGTAAATGTCTTTTTAATTTAATTTCTGCCATTTGAAACCGCTGTATGTGGAGCAGAAATCCTAAAAACCCAAAAATGAAATCATTATTAGAATTAGTGCTGTATGCTATGAGGAAAATATGTGATAGCGTTCGTAAATATCGCCATAACGATTAATAAAGAGATTAAAATGTACTCAGTTCTGCATTTCTGATTATTTTAGTGTTCCGCTAAAATACAACAAACTCAAATTTAAAAACTTGAATTTAAAACAAAAGAAAATCGTTTCCAACCTTCTTTTATTCAACAAATTGAACGTTGAATTCATAAGACACCGCTAAAGAAAGAACGACAGTTGTGTTTTTAAAGCGTAGTTTTCCACACAAGAAGCGTCTTTTCGCGATGTCAATCAATTAGCATACCTCTAAAACAAAGGAGATGCTAATTGATTTTAGGAAAGCACAGTCCCTTAAACCCACCTGTGTAAATGGCATTCCTTTAGAAACTGTCACAGACTATAAATACCTCGGCATGGTGCTTGACCACAAACTTAAATGGGACAGTTGGTCTGACAGATTAAATACTAAGTCCCAACAAAGAATGTTCTTCTTAAGGAAACTGTTGTCCTTTAATGTCCGCAGCAACGTACTCCAGATGTTCTACTGTGCTTTCATTGATAGTGTTCTTTCCTTCGGTATCATCTGTTGGTTTGGCAACGCCACTGAAGCACAAAAAAAGTACATTAGAAAAATAATAATTACTTCCAGCAAACTTTCGGGTATTCCATTTCCAAGTATGGAAAGTTTATACAAAAACAGGATACGGAGAAAGGCAAATAGCAT
>NW_023268563.1:0-718 GCF_013103735.1 Etheostoma cragini
GCCAAGGGAACTTCACCTGGATGCCTAGAATCCTGATCTGTGTAATAACTGGCCTTTAATAATAAGAATGCATTAAAAAAAATGTATATAGACAGTTGAGAAAAGAATAAAAGAAATAAAAATGAAAAATAAAATAATTAAAAATAAAATGTAATTTAAAAAAAAGAGATAAAAACAAAAATCAAGCATAAGGAAAACAGTTGAAGTTTGTATGCAAAAAATTAAGAAGAGAAAATATCTCAAACAATTATTTTGTTGAAAAGTGATCGAAACGTCTACAATTTTACAGATTTATTAATTATTTGGTCTCTTAAATGTCCCACTTTCTTAAAGTCCAGTGTGATGCCTTAAACCCCCAATATATAGATATAGATATAAGTTTGATATGATGTATTATTATTATTATTATTAAAAGTAACAGAGACGAGCAGGAAACCTCCTTATTTCTGAATGAAAGCTGTCTTTTCGGGGGGGTCTGGGACCGACCTGCGAGTCCAGCAGCTGGAGCTGGATCTCGTAGTCCCCCAGCGGCGGTGCTTGTCTCTTCAGGTCCTGCAGCGCGAGGCGGACCGCCGGGTCCACGGCGCCGCTCTGGTTCCGGGGCATCATCCACAGAACCGGCACAGGGTGGCGGAGCTGGGCCAGAACCGGACCCGGACCCACAACCAGCCAGCAGACCAGCAGCAGACAGGAGGTCTCCGCCACGCCACGCCGCTGC
>NW_023268563.1:753-1518 GCF_013103735.1 Etheostoma cragini
CACACACACACACACACACACACACACACACACACACACACACACACACACACACACACACACACACACACACGGCTAGGGAGTCCAAATGAGTGAATTAAAGTTACAGTTAAATAGAAAATAAACAACAAAAAACGGGGTAATATTAACAAAAAGTTAAAAACCTCCACAAATAAAAAGGGACAAAAAGTATCAAAACGATGAAAAATGACGTCTATAATGACAGGAAAGGCGATTAATGAGATGGAGGAAGCAACTAAGCGACGGAAAACAGTCAAAATAGAGAGAGAGAGTGAAAAAGCTTTTAAAAAGTGTAAAAAACAACAAGTGAGAAACGTCTGAATAAGGGCCAAAAAACAGAAAGAAATTAGGAAATGTGTCAGAAAAAACAACAAAAAGTGTCAAAAAGATGAAACATCACGTCTCTGACGACAGAAAAGGGAACGAATGAGATGAGTGGAAAAAACATAAACAAAATCCAACAAATAAAGAGTCCGAAACGGCCCAAAAAACTAAGAAATGTGAAACGTGTCCGACAAACCCAGCTGGTTTCTGGCCTGGGGGACCACATGGGGGGTCGCACCACACCGGGTCTGATCAGCCCGGCCACGCCGCTCCGGCTCCTGCAGGGAGACTGAGACCAGGGTCCTCTAAGGAGACGGAGATCCTCTAAGGAGACGGAGACTGGGATCCTCTAAGGAGACGGAGACTGGGATCCTCTAAGGAGACGGAGACTGGGATCCTCTAAGGAGACGGAGACGGAGA
>NW_023268564.1:0-1796 GCF_013103735.1 Etheostoma cragini
TGGATCAATCACATCGGTGTATCTGATGTAGGCGGGGCCAGAGGCGAGATGCACCAATCACATCGGTGTATCTGATGTGGGCGGGACAAGAGGCGAGATGCACCAATCACATCGGTGTATCTGATGTGGGCGGGGCCAGAGGCGAGCTGAAAAGATCACGACAGTCTAATCGACCAGTTAGCTCCGCTGGTTGCTATGCGTACAGGGTCCTGGATACGTCCCCCCGTGTGTTGTTGTGATTGGTCGTGGTGGGAGATTTTCAAATGCACGCTCGGTGACGCCCCTCGAGATGGACGACTTACATCACTCGATGCCAGACCCTTAATCCTTCAGATTTGGGTCTGGATTTCCAAGGTAAGACTGACAGGAGGCTTTATTTGGGGGCAAATAGGATTCATTTGTGGGAAACAGAAACAAAAAAGCAGTGAAAACGTGTGTGTGTGACATCAGCCGCCGACTGTACTCAACTGTTTTCGATTGAGATGGTGTCTGTTCTTCATCGCTACACTTCCTCCTCTTCTTCTTCTTCGGCCTGTCCTCCTCCTCCTCGCTAAGCCCCGCCCCCTCTGGTGAGGAGGGGCTGGGGGGCGGGGCCTGTTTGGCTGCTGCTGCTCCTTTAGCGCTGGTGGACGGCGCTGTACGTCGCTTAGCAGCTGATGGAACAAAAAACACATTAAATAAAATCATTTTAGAGGATTTACAGCCACTAGAACCTAAAAACAAACAAAAAATGTGTTTGCTTAACCCACCAGACTCCATGTAAATAAAGAGAAATTTAAGCATCGTAAAATGCACTTCATTCAAAGTCGGAAGAAACAAAATGAAACTACAAAAAGCTGTTTTTGGGGCGTCTTTTCACTTTTCCAAGCATCACAACTCTAGCTTTGGTTGAAATAAACACAAACTTTACAGATTTACATGTGAAAATATGTTGGATCCATACACGCTAAAAGTGCTGTTTTTTAAATGGAGTCTGGTGGGTTTAACAGAAAGCTCTCAAAGAGACTTTAAAGACACTTTTTTGAAGTATTTGTCCCTTTTCTTGACATTTTTGTCACTTTTTCTATCTTTGCATATAGTTTACACTGCAAACTATTTGGGGGAGTCGAACTCATGCTGCGACAGTGAACACACGTCTGCTTCCTTTCTCCCGAGGGTCGAGTCAACGCTGAGAGCATCACGGGTTTCTCTTTAGGAAACTGGAACCTTTCCATCGGTCCACTCCTGTTGTTTAAACTGTCTTTAAGTGCAGAGCGGATGGAGGCAGTGATGGAGGCAGTGATGGAGGCTCGGGTGAGCGAGTCCGCCAGCTGCAGAACAGAGACGTCTGTCTTGCTTCACAGGAAATATTCGTAGAGACGGACCGATGCAGGATTTTTAAGGCCGATACAATACGAATATTTGGTTATTTAAAAAATCTGATAATCCGATATATGGGCCGATAAACTGTACAGGCCAAAGGTTTGGAGACACCTTCTCAGTCGATGCGTTTCCTTTATTTTCGTGACTATTTACAGTGGAGATTATGACTGAAGGCATCAAAACTATGAATGAACACATGAGGAATTATGGACTTAATATAAAAGTAGAAATAACTGAAAACATGTCTAATATTCTAGTTTCTTGAAAATACAAGAGAGAGAAAGAGGGACAGAGAGAGAGACAGACAGAGAGACACAGAGGGACAGAAAGAGAGAGACAGAGAGACAGAGAGAGACACAGAGAGAGAGAGACACAGAGGGACAGAAAGAGACAGAGGGACAGAGAGAGAGAGAGAGACAGAGAGAGAGAGACAC
>NW_023268565.1:0-1814 GCF_013103735.1 Etheostoma cragini
TGTGTGTGTGTGTGTGTGGGGTCCAACAGGGGGAACCGGGGGCTGATAACACCGCCGGAGGATCCAAAGGAGAGCTCGGCTACCCAGGTTTGCCGGTGAGAACCAAACACACTGCATCTCTCAGCTGATGAGTCAACTACAAGTCCCACAAGGCTTTGCTGTAACAACCATCCAATCAGAGACAGGAGTTGTTTATGTATACGCGTGTGTGTCTCTGTGGTTGTGTGTATATATGTATGTATGTATGTATATATATATATATATATATATATATATATATATATATATAAAAAACTTAAATAGAGATAACTTTTAATTCTTCTTTATGCAAACATAAAGCTAATTGATGATAGCTTGTGTCTTTTTTATTTAAAGTTATTAATAATATATGACTATATATATATATATGTTATAATAAGTGATATAATAATTGAACTGTTACCCTGCAGAGAGTCTGCATCTTAACTTGCAAGTCCTGGATCCTGTTTAATTAGAGGACATGTTTTCATTTTTTAACCCTCGTGTTTTCCTTCCGTCAACCAAGAAAAAAAGTTATTGCATTTTCTGACATTTTTGTCACTTTTTATACGTAGTGGGTGCTTTTTTAGATGTTTTTTCCGAAGTTTGTTGATATTTCTAATTTTGAAATTTTCAGCTTATTTCGAAGGCCCATTTTTAATATGAGAAAATTTAAAATGGGTCAAATTTGACCCGAGGACAAGATGAGGGTTAACCCAATGAGTTGTAATCCACAGGGTTCCCCAGGACGGGACGGGGAGCCGGGTACTAAAGGAGGCTCTGGTAACCCGGTGAGATTACCATCACACACACACACACACACACACACACACACACACACACACACACACACACACACATGTTATTCAACAACCCCGATAACAGGACCACAAAATAAAGGAAAGGTTTGGTGATGGTGCTTTTATTCTGAAAATCTCTGCTGCACATCCTTTCCGTTGTGTTCATACAATAACAATAAAGTATTAGTTAAATATTGAATTTTTAAAGATTGATGAGGTTACCCTTTAATAATGTTTTCTGCTGTGCAGGGTCCAGATGGAAGAAGAGGCTCCGGGGGAGAGAAGGTAGGAGAGGAAGTCACTCCATTCTCTATCATATAACCCCATAAATCCCCATATACTCCCATACATCCCCATATAACCCCAGATATCCCTATATACCGCCTTATATCCTCATATACCCCCATATACCCCCATATACCCCCAGATATCCCTATATACCCCCTTATATCCTCATATACCCCCATATACCCCCATATACCCCCAGATATCCCTATATACCGCCTTATATCCTCATATACCCCCATAAATCCCCATATACCCTATATACCCCCATAAATCCCCATATACCCTATATATCCCCATAAATCCCCATATACCCCCAGATATCCCTATATACTCCCCCTATATCCTCATATACCCCCATATATATATCCCCATATATATATATATGGCGTTTTACCTTCCCGGGGCCAACGGGAAACCCTGTGTGTTGTTGAACCTTGTGTAGACAAAGGTTTGTGTGTCTTTTTAAACCGGGTCGTTGTCTGCAGGGTGCAGCGGGACCGCCTGGAGATCCAGGACTTCCCGGCAGCCCAGGAGCCGCTGGTCCTCAGGTGAGTGAGGAGCATGAAGCCAGATCCACAAGAGGCCACGTTCAGTCCCGACACAACAACTTTGTATCTCAGGTAGAGCAGGTCTAGACCGCTCTATAATTTACAGATAGAGCCGGTCTAGACCACTCTATAATTTACAGATAGAGCAGGTCTAGACCTC
>NW_023268566.1:0-1286 GCF_013103735.1 Etheostoma cragini
AGGAGAGGAGACAAGGAGACGAGAAGAGGAGACAAGGAGAGGAGGAGACAAGGAGACAAGTAGAGGACGAGAGGAGACAAGGAGAGAGGAGACAAGGAGAGGAGGAGAGGAGACAAGGAGAGGAGGAGCGGAGACAAGAGAGACGAAAAGAAAGGAGATGAAAGAGGAAGCAAGAGAGGAGAAGAGTTGGAGCAGACACACACACACACACACACACACACACACAGTTGCTAGAAGCCAAGGAGGACACGGAGGATTATAGAAACATGAGAGAGAGATCATTATTGTCCGGACGTAGTCAGGAGAGATCCAGAGAGAGTTGTGTGAGCTGATAGTCTCATGATGCGTTCAAGGCACCCCGGTAATCATGTTTTCACAGCCTTCTACCCCTGAAAGCGCCCTGGACGGCGGTCGGATAAACAACAATGGCGTCCCCTGTGGATGCTGTACAGATGCCGGTGATTACCGGAGAGAAACGGAAATACATAGAAATACATAGAAATAAATAGAAATAAATAGACGTAAATAGAAATAAATAGAAAAATGTAAAGTAATTCCTTGCTTTGTAATCAAGACAATAAACACAGGATTGTGTACTTTCTGGAACCCCTGGCCCTCATGTGGAGGGGGGGGGGAAGATGCTGGGACAATGCTGCGTTCCAGACAGTTTTTATCCCGTAAATTACGACTTCAAGTCCCGACCCACAACCTGCTGGCGTTCCAGGCAAAGTCACCACAAACCCTTCTAGCTAGCGCTAGCGTTAGCTAGCTAGCCGCTACCTAGCCGCTACCTACCGTTCCCGTTAGCTACCGCTAGCTGATAATAGCGATTTCCAGTCGGCAACATATTTTGGGCCTAATTTAATAAACATAACCTGTAGAAGTACACAATCCTATGTGTATTGTTTGGATTACGATGCGTGGAATTACTTTATGTTGCCTATTTATGCTTATTTATTTCTATTTCTCTCTGTTGATCACCGGCGTCTTTACGGCATCAACAGGGACGCCATTGTTGTTATGTCTGTCTGGGAGGACAGCGATCTGGTACGAGATCACAGGCGGTAAGTTACGGGTCTGACCGCCGTTCCAGGGTTCTTTCAGGGGTAGAAGGTCGTAAAAACACGAGTTACGGGGTGCCTCAAACGCATCATGAATAGCTGCTGATATGTGGACATCATGCCCCCTGTCCCACCCCTGTGTCCCCCCTGTGTCCCACCTGTGTCCCTCCCCTGTGTCCCCCCTGTGTCCCGCCTGTGTCCCACCTGTGTCCCGCCCCTGTGTCC
>NW_023268567.1:0-1731 GCF_013103735.1 Etheostoma cragini
TGTAAATAATCACTACTTTTAGCGTGTATAGAGCAACATATCTCCACCAGACTCCATGTAAATAATCACTACTTTTAGGATATCTGGTTGGGGCTAGTGATTGTGTGTGTTGTGTGTGTTGTGTGTGTTGTCTGTGTTGTGTGTGTTGTGTGTGTTGTGTCACCTGTTTGTGGACCTTGCGTGCAGCCCGGGTGGCGTTCCGCAGGTCGGCGTCGCTGCAGTCGGAGAAACTAACGCAGCAGCTGGCGGGAATCCCGCCGGAGGGAAAATACACGCTGCTGAGCCAACTGGTGTAGTTATAAACTCCACAGCAGTGCAACTGCACGGACACAGAGCACATGACGTAAAGGTGACATAAAGGAGGTAAAGGGTGACATAGGAGGACGTAAAGGGTGACATAATGGGTGATATAAGAGGACATAATGGGTGACATAATGGGTGATATAAGAGGACAAGAAGGGTGACTTAAGAGGACATAATGGGTGACATAATGGGTGATATAAGAGGACATGAAGGGTGACATAAGAGGATGTAAAGGGTGACATAGGAGGACATAATGGGTGACATAGGAGGACGTAAAGGGTGACATAATGGGTGATATAAAAGAACATTAAGGGTGACATAATGGGTGATATAAGAGGACATGAAGGGTGACATAAGAGGATGTAAAGGGTGACATAGGAGGACGTAAAGGGTGACATAAGAGGATGTAAAGGGTGACATAAGAGGACGGAAAGGGTGACATAAGAGGACCTAAAGGGTGACATAAAGGGTGACTTAAGAGGACATAAAAGGTGACATAAAGAGTGACATAAGAGGACGTAAAGGGTGACATAGGAGGACATAAAGGGTGACATAATGGGTGATATAAGAGGCCATAAAGGGTGACCTAAGAGGACATAAAGGGTGACATAAGAGGACATGAAGGGTGACATAAGAGGATGTAAAGGGTGACATAGGAGGACGTAAATGGTGACAAAAAGGGTGGTATAAGAAGACTAAAAGGGTGACTTAAAAGGACATAAAGGGTGACATAGGAGGACGTAAAGGGTGACATAATGGGTGATATAAGAGGAAATAATGGGTGACATAATGGGTGATATAAGAGGACATAATAGGTGATATAAGAGGACATAAAGGGTGACATAATGGGTGATATAAGAGGACGTGAAGGGTGACATAAGAGGATGTAAAGGGTGACATAAGAGGACCTAAAGGGTGACATAAAGGGTGACATTGGCCGTGATGCTTGTTGTTTTTATTCACACTAACGTTGCGTTGGACGCCGTCCACGGCCAGACTGCGCTCGTCTCGCCCATCGTATCTCATCACTGCTTCACTGTACGTCATGAGGAACGTCCCTTTAATCTACACACACACACGCGCACACACACACACACACGCGCACGCGCACACATTAGTATGAATCTAGTATAGGAAACTAAAACAAACAGAGAAAACATGTTTTAGTTTAAACACACTTTGAAAATTAACTGGAACTGTCTGTGTGTTTGTATACTGTATATGTGTGTGTGTGTGTGTGTGTGTGTTTCAAACCTCATGGCGAAAAACAAATCCCGAGATTCCAGCGATGAGTTCTGTTATGAAGACCAGCGACAGAAACACAGAGTACTGAGGAGAAAACAGAGAATTTCCACCAGACTCCATGTTAATAATCACTACTTTTAGCATGTATAGTGCAGCATATCTCCACCAGACTCCATGTAAATA
>NW_023268568.1:0-1208 GCF_013103735.1 Etheostoma cragini
GTGTGTGTGTGTGTGTGTCTCTGTGTGTGTGTGTGTGTGTGTGTGTGTGTGTGTGTGTGTGTGTTACCTGCTGCAGGACCTCCAGTGTTACCGGGTAGAATAGATTCTCCACGATGATTCTCAGGACGGGACCCTGAGCTAAGCCCCGCCCCTCCCGGCCCACCGCCATGTTCCCAGAATGCACTGCTGCCGTGCTGGCCTGCAGCGCCGCTCTCTGAAAACAGTTAGATGAACATGAGATATTTATTTATTTATCAATTAAATATTAATATTACAGTACATTATTATTTCATCCTTATTAATAAAATTTAAAAAAAAATATTTTTCATTACATATTTCATAAAGTTCTTTGCTCTAAAATCTTTAAATTAAGATAAAAAAATACAAAACTAAAATATTTAGTGGCTCTTAATAATTTTGAATTTTTTTAATTAATTAAAAAAACAAGATGCTACCTGATTGGTCAGGTTGTCGTTCTTGAGTTCCCGGTGGGTGGAGTACTGGATGAAGATTGGCTGGTTCCTGACGGTGGGCGGGGCCACGGTGTAGTAGTTCACCATGGTAACGGCCGCTTCCTCCGACGCCATCTCTACAAACGCCTGGCCACACACATTCATGTTAGCAGGTAGCTGCTAGGTGCTAGCAGATAGCTTCTATCTGTTAGCAGTTAGCTGCTAGCAGTTACCTGCCAGCTGATGGCAGATAGCTTCTAGCTGGTATCTAGCTTCTAGCTGTTAGCTGCTAGCAATTAGCAGTTAGGTGCTAGGTGCTAGCAGATAGCTGCTTGCTGTTAGCAGCTATCAGTTAGCTGCTAGCAGATAGCTTCTAGCCTTTATCTAGCTTCTAGCCGTTATCTAGCTGCTAGCAGTTAGCAGTTAGCTGCTAGCAGTTAGCAGTTAGCTGCTAGCAGTTAGCTGTTAGCTGTTACCTGGTTTTTAGCTTTCAGGGCTATCAGCTTGCTGACTCGGCCGAAGGGCGTGGCCAGAGAGAGCACTTCCTGTTCGGAGACGTCAACAGGAAGCTGACGCAGGTGAAGAACCCGGGATGGGACGCACTGAGCGCGCTCAGAAACACTCAGCCTATCAGGGCCATCCACTGTGGACACACACACACACACACATAGACACACACACACACACACACACACAGACACAGACACAGACACACACACATACACAGTCACACACACAGACACACACACAGACACA
>NW_023268569.1:0-290 GCF_013103735.1 Etheostoma cragini
AGGGACACATGAACGGACTCATCAGCATCAAACAAATCAAAACAACACTGGCAGATACCAACAATAACCCAAATAAAATACTAATGATGTAAACAAATTGATGTAGAGCAAAAGAGAATTTAAATAAATACATATTTAAATATTAACCCTTGTGTTTTCTTCCCGTTGACCATGAACTTGTCCGTCAAAAATAAAAGAATTATATTAATGTTTTTGTCACCTTTTTCCGAGGTTTTTGTCACTTTTTTCCCATGTTTTTGTCACTTTTTTCCCATGTTTTTGTCACTTTT
>NW_023268569.1:649-2356 GCF_013103735.1 Etheostoma cragini
CCATGTTTTTGTCACTTTTCCCCCATGTTGTTGTCACTTTTTTCCCATGTTTTTGTCACTTTTTTCCCATGTTTTTTCACCTTACGTGGAGTCTTTTTAAGTGTAAAAACTACAAGTCCCAGCATGCCCTTTGAGGTCCAGGTGCGTCACGTGACTCATGTAAACACTACACGACGCGGCTGGTCACAAACAGCTGTGTCTCTGCGTCTGCTTCAGCGTTGTTAATTGAGATTTCTTTAATAAAAGACAGGATGGAGATGGAAAATGCTCGTCCGTATTTCTTTGGAGACATCGGTGAGTGTGAAATAAAGACAATAAGGCCGGTGAAAGTAGCGCTTTTTGGGGTCCTCCTGACGCAGTTTCACGTCGGTACGTAGCTGGCTGTGTTAGGTCTGTCAGCTGGAATGCTAACATGTTAGCAACCATAGCATGTTGTACTGTAGCTAGCTAGCTGTCACCAACTTCTGTACTGCATTGGAACCTGTACTAGCTGTTAGCATGTCTTTCTACTCTTTTACGTATAAGTCACAGCAGACGGTGAAAAACAAATTAGGAGCTGTATCATTATATTGTGTGACTTATATGGGGGGGGGGGGGGGGGGGGGGGGGGGGGGGGGGGGGGGGGGGGGGGGCAGTAGCTCAGTCTGTAGGGAGTTTGGTTGGGAAAGACACTGGTTCAAGTCCCCCCAATTTCCACAATAAATAGTATAAATAAATACAAATTATACTGCATAATTGTATGTTTTGGGGGCGAATGTGAGTCTAAGGCACGGGTTCGAATCGCACCGGGGGCTAATTAATTAAATTAATTAATTAAATAAAGCCTCCTAAAGTTATCTTTAAAAAAACAACATTGTGTATTTGTGCCCACTTAAAATTTAAGGTGACTATCTAGATTGTTAACACGTGTTAATTATTGCAAGATAAATGTAAAATTACAGTTCTCAATCCACAGTATTTCATGAGACATTTACTAGAAATAATGTGAAAGTAGAGACAATAATAATGATAATATACTCTACTACTGCAAAATGCATAATTTATGAGGTTTACATTAAACAAGACTGTTATAGCAAAGCTACAATACAAAGCAGACAGACACATTTAAGATGGTTAGTTATTCACCATAATACAAGAAAGACAATGGGTGAAAATGTAAAATATAATAGAATAGTCTCTTTTTTTGTCATTGGACATGTACAATAGATTTGGATGCAAGTCTGTCAGTGCAAAACATCCACAAAAGGTGAATAAATAAATATAGAAGAGCCTTGAAAAGTCACTATAAGAATATATATTTTAAAAAAACAACGCTAAAACTGAGACATAGCACACATTTAGAGCTGGGCGATATTGAGAAAATGAATTATGGCTTTTGGATGAAACCTGTTTTGGAGTCTTGAGAGAGTGTCTGGGATGAGATGGATTATTTTTAAAGCATATTTTTGGGCTTTTCCACCTTTTAATTTGATAGGACAGCAAGGTTGAGAAAGTGGGAAGACATGCAGGAGGTCACCACAGGCGGGATTCGAACCCTCAACCTCTGAGTCCAGGCATAAATCTCTCATTATAAGAGAACTTGCTCCAACGTTGAGCCAACCCAGCCACTTGATGTGGATATTTTTAATATGGTCTGGGCTTTTTCACCTTTTAATTTGATAGGACAGCAAGGTTGAGAAAGGGGGAAGACATGGAGGTAATCGCCCC
>NW_023268570.1:0-1445 GCF_013103735.1 Etheostoma cragini
GTATTCGGCCTTCTTGGAGACCCTGAATGGAGTCCTCTATGGGGCTCCAGTAGGGGACTCCATAGTTCTGCTGGGGGACTTCAACACACCCTTGGGTGATGATGGAGATACTTGGAGAGGCGTGATTGGAAGGACTGGGTCCCTGATCTGAACCAGAGTGGTTGTCTGTGTTTGTGCACCCTAGGGGGCTCATAAGTGTACGTGGTACCAGAGGACCCTAGGGGGCTCATAAGTGTACGTGGTACCAGAGGACCCTAGGGGGCTCATAAGTGTTCGTTGTACCAGAGCACCCTAGGGGGCTCATAAGTGTTCGTGGTACCAGAGCACCCTAGGGGGCTCATAAGTGTTTGTGGTACCAGAGGACCCTAGGGGGCTCGTAAGTGTACGTGGTACCAGAGCACCCTAGGGGGCTCATAAGTGTACGTGGTACCAGAGCACCCTAGGGGGCTCATAAGTGTTCGTGGTACCAGAGCACCCTAGGGGGCTCATAAGTGTACGTGGTACCAGAGGACCCTAGAACGAAGGTCAATGATTGATTTTATAATGGTGTCATCTGATCTGAGGACAAACATGTCTCAGGATAGAGGCCCCGGGACAAACATGTCTCAGGATGAAGGCCCCGGGACAAACATGTCTCAGGATGAAGGCCCCGGGACAAACATGTCTCAGGATAGAGGCCCCGGGACAAACATGTCTCAGGATAGAGGCCCCGGGACAAACATGTCTCAGGATAGAGGCCCCGGGACAAAGAGGAACGGGATGTTGAAGAATAACGTGTAAATGTGTAATATAATGGGACATTAAACGTTAAACTCAGACTGCTTTAACTGCACAAAATGGATGTTTCCTCGTCGTTATTATTTAATAAGGGAGAATAAGGGGGCCAAAACTAAGACAGCACGGGCCAAACCTGGCCCACGGGCCCCCCATTGGGCAGCCTTGCTCTAGTCCCTTCCACATGGTGGAGGGAAGGAGTACGCTGTATTATATATTATCTTTTGGGATCAATGGGGGGGGTCTCGGTCCCAGGCTGACTAAGGGGGTCGGTGTGTGACTAGTGAGGAGGACTGGATGTGAAAGGGTCTGACCTCGTGGTTCATGATCTTCCCGTAGGTCTCCACCAGCGACTCGGCGTAGAACGGCGTCTCCCCGTACAGCATCTCGTACATGCAGACCCCCAGAGACCACCAGTCACACTCGGGGCCGTAGCGGCCCATCCCGTCTTCCATGGCCTGCAGGATCTCCGGGGAGATGTAGTCCGGTGTTCCCACCGCCACCGACGACTGCACCTGCACACACAGGGGACACACAGGGGACAGACACAGGGGATAGACATACAGGGGACACACAGGGGATAGACACGGGACACAGGGACACAGGGGATAGACACGGGACACAGGGGATAGACACAGGACACAGGGACACACAGGGGATAGACACAGGAC
>NW_023268571.1:0-1344 GCF_013103735.1 Etheostoma cragini
TGGAACTGAAACAGAGACCCCCATGACCCAGAGAGACTCCCATGACCCTGGAACTGAACCAGAGACCCCCATGACCCAGAGAGACTCCCATGACACTGGAACTGAACCCGAGACCCCCATGACCCAGAGAGACCTCATACACACAAACACACACACACAAAGAGAAACAGACACACACATACATACACACACATACAGACACACACCTATACACACACACACACACACACACCTATACACACAAACAGAAACACACACACATACAGACACACACACACATACAGACACACACACATACAGACACACACACCTAAACACACACAGAGAAACACACACGCGCACACACGCACACACACACACACACACACACACTGATCCAACAAACCGGAAATCCGCGCCACCACCAAACAAGACAGCTCCGCGCGTGCCCGTGTGCTCGCGCCCGCGCGGCTGCAGCCTCCTCCATCCTCTGTGTGTCTCATTCAAATTCAGCAACACGCACGCCCTCATTCACCTACAACTCCACAGGCGCGTGCGCAAGCCCCTCCAGCCCCCTTCACGCGCCTCCTGTGTGTCTGTATCGTGCACGCGCGCCGTGCCCCGCGGCCGTTAATCGGTCTCTTACCGGAGAAAGGTGCAGATTGTCTTCAGGTTGTGGAGCCGATTTGTTGCTGCAGATGATCTCGCAATAAGCCGCGCAAGTCTCGCGAGAGGAAGGGTCAAAGAGGTCACGTGATGTGACTGTGTCACCTGTCAACGTGTTAAATTAATATTAAAAAACGGAATCATGAATCACACATTATATAATTATATAAAGAAAAAATACATTATATATATTTCAATTAATTATCAAAATATAAAATCAATAAATAATAACAATAATAATATTATAATGTATTATAATATAATATATTATATTATGATATAATATATTATAATACATTATATTATAATATATAATAATGTAATATATTAATATATTATATTATAATATAATATATTATATTATAATATATTACATTATATTATATTATAATATATTATAATATAATATAGTATATTATAATATATTATATAATATATTATAATATATTATATTATATTATAATATATTACATTATTATATATTATAATATTATTATTATTTATTGATTTTATATTTTGATAATTAATTGAAAGAATAAGGTGTTGGTCCAGGTGTTGGTCCAGGTGTTGGTCCAGGTGTTGGTCCAGGCAGCCAGGTGTTGGTCCAGGTGTTGGTCCAGGTGTTGGTCCAGGCAGCCAGGTGTTGGTCCAGGTGTTGGTCCCATGCAGCCAGGTGTTGGTCCAGGTGTTGGTCCAGGC
>NW_023268572.1:0-2017 GCF_013103735.1 Etheostoma cragini
TAGTTAGCGTTAGCTGCTGGTCACATGGTCTCCAGTTAGCTGTTAGCTGTTAGCTGCCGGTCACATGGTCTCTAGTTAATGTTAGTGTTAGCTGCCAGTCACATTGTCTCTAGTTAGCGTTAGCTGCCGGTCACATGGTCTCTAGTTAGCGTTAGCTGTTAGCTTTCTGTCGCATGGTCTCTGTCTCTCTCTCTCTTTCTCTCCCTCTGTCTTGCTGTTTCTTTCTCTCATTCTCTCTCTCTCTTTCTATCGTGGTGTGTCTCTCTCTCTCTCTCTCACTAGCTGTCTCTCTGTGTCTCTCTCTGTCTCTCTCTCACTAGCTGTCTCTCTCTCTCTCTCTCTCTCTCTCTCTCTCTCTCTCTCTCTCCTCTGCCTGTCTATACGTGTCCATCCCCCTGTCTATCTCTCTTCTAAACTCCGTCTCTCTCGTCCCGTCCGTCCGCCTCCATCTCGCGTTGCGTCCCTCTGCCTGTCGACGTGTCACTCGGCCCGTCCGTCCCCGTCCCCGTCCCCGCCCGTCCGTCCCCTCGTCTCCGTGGCCTCCCTTGTCAGGATTATGGCGTCAGGTTGGCCAACATGGACGCCGGTGCTGGGGAAACAAAATGTTCCCCTCGGCACAAAGCCGCTCTAATCCGCAGACCTCATCCCCCACGGCGGGACCTGATTACTGAAAGCTCGTTGGCGGGCTTAGGACAGACAGACGGAGGGACGGACAGACGGACAGAGGGACAGAGGGACGGATAGGACAGACAGGACGGACAGGAGGATAAACATAACAAGTCTCTGGAGCTGGACGTTTAACCCACTGATGAGTTTATGGGCTCGTTAGCAGACTTACTAATTAAGCTACGCGCCTTTCTGACTGACCTTTGAGCTCACCGGCCCAGCTGATTGGCTGCCGTCCCAGTTGATTGGCTACCCTCCAGCTGATTGGCTCACTGAAAGCTGATTGGCTGCCGTCCCAGCTGATTGGCTCACTGAAAGCTGATTGGCTCACTGAAAGCTGATTGGCTGCCGGTGTCATTCAGTGATTCATTTACTACACAGCGCTGATCACGAGTGTAACGTTGACTAAAAAGAGGAATTAAAATATCATGTTTTGGAAATTTATCTTAACGCCTTAATTAAAAAAATTTAGAAAAATTCGACCTTTAAGGACACCAATTTTCTTTATGAATGAATGATGTAACACAAATAAATAAATTGATGTTAAAATGTCTCCATGTCGACAGGACTGTGTGTGTGTGTGTGTGTGTGTGTGTGTGTGTGTGTGTGTGTGTGTGTGTGTGTGTGTGTTTCTGTGCATTTTGTTGGTGAAATATTCGAGTCACTCACTCCTGATTGGTCAGCGGCTCCACCCTGGGGCTGCTGGGATTTTTTTCAATTAATGAATAATAATAATTTATTTTTAATTATTAAATAATGCATAATATATTATTAAATAATAAATGTAGTAATTTATAAATAATATATTATTAAGTAATACATTTAGTATATATTCTTTTAAAACTAATAATTTATTAAATAATACATTTAATGTAAATTTATAAGAAATTCATATTTTTTCAAATGAGAAATTTAATAATAATTTAAAAAATAATTAAAGAAAATAATTCCACAATAAATTCAATAAAAAAATTATAAATAATAAAAGTTTTGACAGAGCCTTGATTGAAAGTTGCGCAGACTTTTTGTTGTATTTTAATATTTAATATTTAATTGTTTTAATTGTTTCTCTGATGTGTCTTTGCAGCCTTGACCGCCTACACCTACCTCACCATCTTCGACCTGTTCAGGTGAGTGCATCGTCTCCCACTAGCTCTGAATAAAAGAACATTTTATACACAGAAATAATCTTCAGTTGTGCTCATAAGTTTACATAAAATACTGGGGGGGGGGGGCATAAGTATACACCCCCCTATGTTAAAATACAGGGGCGTAAGTATACACCCCCCTATGTTAAATACAGGGGCATAAGTATACACCCCCCTATGTTAAAATACAGGGGCATAAGTAT
>NW_023268573.1:0-2733 GCF_013103735.1 Etheostoma cragini
AAGAGACCTCAAACAACAATTAAAGACTCTTGGCTGGCGACAAGAAGCGTTTCCAAGAGGGTGGGGGCGGGGGGGGGTTAGTTTTTTGGGACTGTATTAATCATTTTGACTCGGCGGAGCTCGAGTCGCGATTCAAATACGAATCGAGTGTTTTGCGCACCCCTAGAAAGTAATCAAATAAGTTAGATGAACGGTGTGTGTGTCCCGTTCGTCATCAAGGTCACACCAAGGTCACACCAAGGCCACACCAAGGTCACACCCATCAGGGTCCTTTGTGGGTAATTTGGTTGAAAGAAACCCATGTTTCAGACATTAGGTAAACAAAGACCAGGGAGGCACTAAATCCAGGATTCAGCCAGTATTGGGCTTTTTGGCGGTGTTGGGTTTCTGCTGAACCGAACCCTACGCTTGCCCTGGTCGCCGTAGTGACGCCGGTGTTGGTTACGGGAAAGCGTGGACGCCGGCGGAGCGGTCAGTGCACCCGGTTGGGAAGAGTGGTAATGGAACTGGTGTGTGGCCGGGTTGGTTCGCTGGTAGAGAAGGCGCACGTGTACTGAGAGGTCCAGGGTTCAAATCCAACCTGTGATGACTTCCTGCATGACTCAGCCCAGGACGCTGGTTGCCTCCTTGTTAATGTGGTTACTATGGTAACTGTCTGAGGATGGGAGGAGGATTCGGTTTCGGCAGAATCTTAACCAGTGGATTTGGTATTCGGCCAAACCCCCAAAGTCTAGATTTGTTGCATCACTAAAAGAATCCCAAATTTCTGATCTAAAACTTTGAAAATGGGTTAAAAACAAGAGTTAACCCTCCTGTTGTCCCGGGTCAAATCTGACCCTTAAAAAAATGTCTCTATCTGAAATATGAGTTTCTTTTTTAACCAAATTACCATAAAAATGGATTCCTTCCAACGCTCTTTCATCCCTCTGATCTTAACTATTAGTCAAAATAATTCACCATTTCTGCTTTTTTAACTCTAATATTAGGAATAATTCTCTATAAATGAGGGTTATTGACCATGGACTCCAAAAAGTGTAAAACTAGTAAGGTGGTGGTGGTGGAAACTAAAAAAAACAAGTTCTGAAAAAGGGACGAAAATGTCAGATTTTGTCCCTTTTCGACCCAGAAGACTACACCAGGTTCAGGTCTCCAGTTGTCCTGTAATCCATGAAGAAGAGAGTGACAGTAGAAAGCTCCAGAACAGATAAAGTCTGTTGTTGTTGTTGTTGTTGTGGTGTGATTGTTTTGTCAACTTTGTGAAGTTGTAACCTATATGTATCACTATATGAAGCCGGAGGGATGACTAGCAGCCAGTGTAGAGAAACCTAACAGTCTTGTGGAGGTCGTGCCCGTGTTTTCATCCTCCCGTCGGACAAGCCTCCTTTGTTTGGGACTTCAAACTTGCACAATGTCAGAAACTCTTCCACCGGGTAAACAGGGAGCACAGCACGGTTTCTATGTCACAATGCCAGCTGTGTGACCCCATATTTCACCATCTGTCCGGGGCGCACACAGCCTAATTACCTCATCAGACACGAATCAACATAAGAGGATAAAGCTGGGTTATGTTGCTGCCAACGCTAAGCCGCGTAGCGAGCTGTGACGCCGGGGCTTCACTAGGTTTAAGGTTCCGAGCATTCAAGCTAACTGTTAGCATCCCTTGCTAACCCTGATTAGCAACTGCGATGTTTGTCAGGCCGGTAAAACAAACCGCAACTCACATAAAACATCCTCCACGTACAACCCTGAACCCAACGGTGACAAACGAATATATATGTTGGATTGTTATCCAGCACAGAAATAAATAATAAGCAACGAAACGCGACTAATGTTTGCCGGCTAGCACCAAGCTAGCTAGCTAGCTAGCTAACCTGGACGCTAACGATGGCTGAAGTCAGCAGATAAAACGTCGTTTTATTTATTTATTAACCTCTGATACGTCAACAGCGTCACACAGAAACAACATTTGTCAGATTATGTATTTTAAATTGAGCGTTTACGTGCATTTGGAAAGCTAATTGTATTCGCGGCCTCCGACTCCGTAGGCGAACCACGGGCCTCGAGTTCCGGGAGAGCCGACAGGCCGCAGCTCGGACGCGGACACAAACTGTAAGCGACACCGGTCCGGGATCGCGTCTATCTGCGGGATGAGCCACTCACCGTTTCTTTTCTTCGGCACAGCAGCGGTGTGGGTGAATGTATTCTGGGTCCAAATGATGGGTGAAGAGCGGTGGTTATCGCCGATGCCGGGGGTTGAATCACAGCGTTCCCATTTTTTTAGGAACGGTTGTAAAAAGGTCAGAGTGGCAGCGGAGCGACGAGCACAACAGAGCCGACTGAAAATGGAGAGCTGAGCCGACTGCTGCTGCCGCGTTCAGGGACGGCTTCTGAGCTCGGAAATACGAGTTTCGTCATTATTTAATTTTTTAATTCTTGCTTTATTATAATATCGTGTGTGTAACTACGTGAAATGTATTCATGAAGCGCTCGGAAATACGATATACCACAACGCTAATTGTGTTATATTATTATTTTTCTTGTTTTATTTCATGTTAGTTTTTATGTTTTTGCCGGTCAATATATTCCTGTTCTGTTCTGTTTGAAAAATTAGTAAAATGTTAGGATGTAGAGTAAAACAAACACACACACACACACACACACACAGACACACACACACACACAGACACACACACACACAGACACAGACACACACACACACACACACAGACACAC
>NW_023268574.1:0-1265 GCF_013103735.1 Etheostoma cragini
ACATAGGGGGGTGTATACTTATGCCCCTGTATTTTAACATAGGGGGGTGTATACTTATGCCCCTGTATTTTAACATGGAATATTCCAGTCTGTGATTAACAACATCCATTCCTTTAATTTTAGTCTAATACCTAATTTCTTCTTTTTTAACATTAAGTTTAATTTCCTATAAATTCTAAAAATAACGGTAAACTAAAGTTAAGTTATTGTTACGTAGTGTTAAAACGTCAAAAACATGACATATTTTTTAAAGTGAAAACTTGTGTTGACTTTCAATTTTGGGGAAGACAACAAGGGCTTAGTAACCATGACGATTGAATATTTTAATTGACAGCTCGTCCCTCTCAAACCAAAACATAGCAGAGAAAATGGAGTCCAGTCAGCAGCAGCCAATCAGAGCGCGGCTAGCGGCGGTAGGCTCCGGAGGCGATGAGGCTGAGAAGATGGCGGCGGGTTGGTCCAGTGGTAGAGCGGGCGCACATCGACTGTGATGCAGAGGTCAAGGGTTCGAATCCGACCTGTGACCACTACACCCCCCCCCCCCACCTAGCTGTCCTGTCAGATAAAGGCGGAAAAGCCCAAAAAATAATCTTAAAACAAAAAAAGAACATCAAAGGACATTTAGAATGATGACGTGACATTAAGTAACCATGACGATTGATTGAATATTTTAATTGACAGCTCTAGTTTTTTCCCTCTCAACTCAAAACGCAGCAGAGGAAATGGAGTCCAGTCCGGAGCCACACCCCCGGCCCCGGCAGCAGCCAATCAGAGCGCGCTAGCGGCGGTAGACCCCGAAGGCCACGAGGCTGAGGAAGATGGTGACGCCGACCAGCGAGGCCGTGGCCGGCGCCGTGAAGAACTGCCGGTACTGGATCTGGCAGTACCACAGCACGGACAGCATGAGGACCAGGACCGGCACCATGAGGCTGCCCACGTTCAGCGCCACCTGCACCTGGTCGGCGGGCCGCGGCCCCCCCGCCGCGCCGCGGGCCCCCGCCGCCGAGATGTGGCAGTGCAGGACGCAGTTGTGGGCGAGGTTCAGGGACGCCAGAGTCTGGCCGTCGTCCTGCAGCAGCTGGCCCTGGTAGATCAGACGCACCTGCTGCTCCTGGCCCGAGAAATAGGTCCTGGGGGGGCAGGGGGGACAGGAGTCAGACACAGAGTACTATCTGGGGGTCAGACACAGAGTACTATTTGGGGGTCAGACACAGAGTACTATCTGGGGGGACAGGAGTCAGACACAGAGTACTATCTGGGGGTCA
>NW_023268575.1:0-2097 GCF_013103735.1 Etheostoma cragini
TACGTCCAGCACCACCGCTAAGACTCCACCCGACGAGACCTCACTACGTCCAGCACCACCGCTAAGACTCCACCCGACAAGACCTCACTTCGTCCAACGCCATGGCGAAGACTCCACCAGACTCCACCCAGAAAACCAGGCCTCATACAACCAGACTCCACCCAGAAATCCAGGCCCTATACAACCTGACTCCACCCAGAAAACCAGGCCTCATACAACCTGACTCCACCCAGAAAACCAGGCCCTATACAACCTGACTCCACCCAGAAAACCAGGCCCCATAGAACCATTTAACCCATTTACTCTTTATTTATTTTTATTCATTTGTTTCTTATTTTATTTTAATTATCTTATACTTTATTTTATTCAAGTATTCCGTTACTTTACTCCAGTACTGTACTGTCCAAATGCTGAGGTACTTGTACTTTACTGCAGTTTTTTCATGTTACTTTCTACTTTCTAGTCATTCTATTTGTCGGAATATTTATTATATATATTATTAATATAATACCCTTGTTTGACAGTTTTGTACTACGGTACAGTACTGCAGTACAGTACTACAATGCAGTACTACAGTACAGTACTGCAGTAAATGGACTAAGGTCTGTGTTTGTGTCCCGGTCCTCAGCCCCCGGGCCCTCGCCGCTGGCCCCCAGCCCCCCCAAGGTGGTCATGAGTGTGGAGGAGTTTTACTACGGGACGTATGAAGGTGACCTGAGTCTGAGGAAGCCCCCCCCTCCGGGGATCAAACCCCCGGCCTTCATCTGCCAGATCTGCTCTCACTTTGCCGACACCAACCTCAGGTAAACACCTGACATACGACATAAACAAAACACACCTAAACACACCTAGACACACCTAGACACACCTGGACACTTCTAGACAAACCTGGACACACCTGACATACCTGGACACACCTGGACACACCTGGGCACACCTTGACACACCTTGACCCACCTGAACACACCTAAACACACCTAAACACACCTGGACACACCTGGGCACACCTGGACACATCTAAACACACCTGGACACACAAGGATACACGAGGACACACCTAGACACACCTGGACACATGAGGACAAATGAGGACACACGAGGACACACCTGGACACACATATATTCATTCAGTGATGTGTGTGTGTGTGTGTGTGTGTGTGTGTGTGTGTGTGTGTGTGTGTGTGTGTGTGTGTGTGTGTGTGCAGGTTCATGCACCACATGCTGCAGCACTCGGATCTGATCGGAGCAGGAAGTGAGGACAGGAAGTGCTGCAGGTTCTGTTACCGCCAGTTCTCGTCTCCGGCTCAGCTGCAGAGTCACCAGGACCAGGTCCACGGCTCGGCCCAGTCCTCCTGTAAGACCCAACACCACTGATGCATTCTGGGATTCTGGGGTGGGAGCACTTCTTCTGACCAATCCCAATGGTCGTGGGCGGGGCTAAAGAGACTGTCCCTCCAGTTAGACCTGCACCATGAAACCATCTCCATGCACCCTGGTCACCATTTCACTTCTAAAACTCTTTGATTCATCAAATGAAATAAGAATTGATTTTTTAATTGGAAAAAAAATTAGTTATACAAATTTAATTTAAAAAAATAATATGTTTTCTATGTAAAAAAAAAATTAATTTAAAAAATGTATACTTATTTTTTAAATTTAAATTTGAAAAACTTTATCATTTTTTTAAATAATTCTTTTTTTTATGACTTTGATTCTCATTTAATATTAGGAGCCGACTGCATCACAAACGCTGCTGCTCTCTCCTGTAGATTTAAAGATAGACTGGATGAAAAAAGGTCTCTCTCTCTCTCTCTCTCTCTCTCTCTTCTCTCTCTCTCTGTGTCTCTCTGTGTCTCTCTCTCTCTCTCTCAGCCATGTGTCGTATCTGTGAGTGGGCGTTCGAGAACGAGCCGGCCTTTCTGAACCACATGAAGTCCAACCACAAACCAGGAGAGATGCCATACGTCTGCCAGGTGAGTCGGACGCTGGGGTCGTTAACCTGTCCTCGGACCTCGTTAACTCTGCTGGGACTCTACAGGTGTGATAGTTAACTGCTGGGACTCTACAGGTGTGATAGGTAACTCTGCTGGGACTCTA
>NW_023268576.1:0-1006 GCF_013103735.1 Etheostoma cragini
CCATGGACTAAACATACTTCAAGAATGACTATAACTTCAGTTAATTAGAAAGCTTAACATGTTTTATTACCTTCACACACATTAGTTATCCAAATATCTGCTACTACCACTGTGATCATACTCCCTTCCTCAACACTCCGTAAAGAAGCAAAGAACAATTATCAACAACAGAGCATATGAAGTGAATCATTACTCTCTGTCAGCTTAATGCTCAGAAAGGAATATCAAGACTCATCATCATGGTCAGCAAGACCAAACACACTAGAAACACATGCCTCAAATCAGAAACTCTAGAGATGGTCCCTGAAAGTATAGTCTTGGTTAGATTGAGGGAGAAACTGCATCTCATTCACTGCAGAGTGATTGTCACTCAGGGTTCAGAGGAACAGAAGCTAATCGTAACGTGCTCCAGATGACTCTGAGGTGAGAAAATCTATTTAGATCTTTAAGAAGACCAATATGTAGATTGAAGGAGATTTTCAGTCACTTCTTGTCTCAATACTTCAGTGTCAGGCTACTTATTCTCTCCAATAAATGCTCCAGTCCTTTCTTTGCAGTAATCCTGGTTCTTAACATGCTTCCACTGGCTCAGATTATGGAAAACAACAAAATAAGTTACCATAGTTATGCGGACAACACACAAATCTACTTAACCTTATCGCCAGGGGACTATAGTCCAATACAACAACTGATTAAGTGCATTTAACAAATTAACAGCTGGATGTGCCAGAACTTTCGGAAATTAAATGAAGGAAAAACTGAGGTGCTTGTTTATGGAGCAAAAGAGGAACAATTAAAACTTTGCACTCAGCTTCAAACAACAATGTTAAAAACAACAGACAAAGCCTGAAATATTGGTGTAATCATGGACTCTGACCTGATTGTTACCAGCCACATTAAGACAATTATAAAGTCAGCCTATTATCACTTTAAGAATATATCAAGGGTTAAAGGACTTATGTGTCAACAGGATTGGGATAAACTTGTCCATGCTATTATCTTCAGT
>NW_023268577.1:0-2448 GCF_013103735.1 Etheostoma cragini
ACCAGACCAGAGTGGTGATTGGTGGAACAGTGGAAAGATGAACCAAGACGGCTTTTGGTAGTTTTATTTAGTTTCTGTTCACTTTGAATGAATTGTGTTTTACAATGATAAAAGTAGTGATTATTTACATGGAGTCTGGTGGGTTTGGTGATTTCAGGAGCTGTTTCATGTTACACTAAAAGGATCGTACAGGTACTCTTTAACTTCTCTTGATTAATACTGGATACATTTCGATTATTATTTCCATCAGTCAGTTAACATGGGGTCCAGGTTGAAACCAGGTTTAACATGAATTATCTCCACTGACAAAGTGTTGAGGCTCAGCTGCAGACTTGCACATCAATGTGTTCCTGAAGTGAAAGCAGACAGAAAGTCTTCCCTCTTCTTCCTCAGGGGTCTCTCTCCTTCTTTACCTTCACGTCCCCGGCCAGGATGGTTGCTATCTCCCCCTGCATGAAGGCCCAGGGCACGTTGGAGCCCACCAGCGGGCACTTCTCCCCGCTGGGGCAGTACACCTCCCCGGAGGCGCCCTGGGCCTTGATGCTCTCTCTGGAGCACGGGAAGCAGAACTTGTGGTTTGGCACCGAGGGGCACTGCACGAAGTGTGTGTCTTCTAAGCGCTCGTGGCAGATGGTGCAGCACAGAGGCCCGCTGTTCGCCATGGTGGGGGAGTCGGGCACGTGCTGGTCCTGCGACGTAGTGGACATTCCGAGGTCTCCGTTGCGGGACGAGAGGCGCCGCTGTCCGGACACGGAGGCAGGGGACACGGGGCTGCTGCTGTTGTGTCTGGAGGATGGAGTGGTGGAGTGAACGGAGTCTCCGTCCTTGTTGTTGGGGGAGTGCGCGTTCACGAGGGGGTCTGCGACTGACATGAGCGACGCCATGGGAGACTGTCCGTTCTGCGGAGGAGCAGCGGCGGCGGAGGGATCCGGGGGTGTGGCGCGGCCGGAGGGGAGCGGAGGCGGCGGTCCAGCGAAAGACCCCGCCGCCATGGAGAGCTTGAGCGCTTCGGTCTGGCTGTTCATCCACTGCTGTCTCTGCTGGTCCTCGGTCAGCAACGGGTCCGGCTCCGGGGACGCTTTCCTCTTCCTCACGCCGCCTCTGCCGCTGCCGCCGCTACCGCTCCCGCTACCGCCGCTGCCGCTCCCGCCGCTGCCGCTCCCGCCGCTCCAGCTGCCAGAACCCAGCGCCCGGCCGGGGAGCACCAGGGCGGTGGGCAGCAGCGGGAAGCTGCTGTCGATGTAGGGCTGCGGCAACATGTCCCCCCCGACCCCCTCCTTAAAGAACCGCAGGGACTCCGGTAACAGGTCCCCCAGCAGGCGCCAGTCCCCGGAGCCGTGCCTCTTCTCGTACTCCAGGTATTTAAACCCGGATGACAACCCTCTCCCGAAGTCCTTCATGCAGTCCTGGTACATCTGCTTCGCCACCCCCGAGGCGCTGGCGAACACGTTTCCGGAGCCGCTCGGGTATTCCACGAAGATCTTCAGCTCGTGCTCCATGCCGGGTTTGCACACGGCGTCGAAGGCGAACACTCTCCCGAGCAGCGCGTGGTCTTTCTTGAAGCGGACGTCGAAGGGAATACAGCCGGATAACGTGAGCAGCGTGTCCCTGACGGGCTTCGGCTTGCTGGCCCAGTCGTCCTGCCGGTTCCGGAGGCTGTCGCTCAGCTCGGCGAGAGTCTCCACGTTCCGCTGTTTCTCCTTCAGCTCGCGCTCGTGCTGGTCATTTTCCCGCTTCGCGCCGGGCTCGCACGCCCCGCCGCCAGCTGAGCTATGCGGGGCGGCTCTCCCGGCGGTCTGAGGAAGCAGGTTCGGCGGTATAGTCATCTGTCCCGGGGCCGGTACCGGAACCAGCCCGCCGTGGGTCCGGCTCCTCGAGTTCGGGCTCTGTCGGCTCGCGTTCGGGCTCTGTCGGCTCGCGTTCGGGCTCTGTCGGTTTAACTCGGGCGGTCCTTCGTTCGATTTGAAACCGTTGGCCGCTCCAAGCCCGTTGGGCAGCCTGCTGTAGTCGAACCGGGCCCGGTTATCTGCAACGATTGAATACCGGTCCAAGCAGGGCTGCCCTACGGGCTCCTTCCCGCTCAGTAACCCCGCCTGGCTCTTTGCCCCGCCGGGCTGGGGCTGCCCCGGTCCTCCAGGGGGGCATCTTCCCTCCTGAAAGCCGTGAGCGCGCTTCAAGTGGCGGGTTGTGTCGATGACGAACTCGATCCGGTCCGCGCCCTCGTAGTTGACGCAGCCGCGGCACACGGGCTCGGTGAAGTCCCAGATCATGGCCCAGGGCATGCGGGGCAGATCGCACAGATAGCACGACTGTCTGCGGGACGAGGAGAGGTGCGGGGAGGACATCTTGCCTCTGCCCGGCTCCCTCCCTGACAGACAGACGGACTGCAGTGACTCTCAGGTTATTGTTCCTGCTGCTGCTGCAGCGGGGGGGGGGGGGGGGGGGGGG
>NW_023268577.1:2519-2794 GCF_013103735.1 Etheostoma cragini
GGGGGGGCTGCTATTTTCTCTGCATGCCTCTGAGAGAAGCTGAGGAATTTAGGATTGTGGACCCTCCCCCTTTCTAGGAATGCCACCTGGTAGAGTAAGTGACGTCATCGCCCTTTCACACTGCAGCTTATGACGCCACAATATGACGATAGACCTATTTGTTAAGGAGTAAAATCCTTTTTGTTTAATATGAAACTGCCCCAAAATCCCCATCACCAAACCCACCAGACTCCATGTAAATAATCACTACTTTTAGTGTGTATAGAGCAGCATAT
>NW_023268578.1:0-206 GCF_013103735.1 Etheostoma cragini
GAACCTAGGGATTTATAGTAAAAGTGTGGAAACACTGAAAGCACTAGACCTGTCATGCATGGTAAGGCCTAACACAACGGGCCCTTTATATACTTTGAAAGTAAAATGATCTAATAAACCATATCTCCCCTGGTATTTCCTCTTTACGTTGGCCCACTTTTTCCCTGGCCTGTTGAGGGGTGAGGCAGCTGCCCTATGATTGTCCC
>NW_023268578.1:606-751 GCF_013103735.1 Etheostoma cragini
TTTGGATCAATTTAAAACCCTAAACTTTCAGTAAGAATGATGAGAATCACTGGGTCAATACTAGTCATGCAACGTTGAGGAAGCTCACTAAGCCAAGGAATAACATCTTAGAAATATGTGAAAAGTTTTATTTTGCCATGGGTAA
>NW_023268578.1:761-1016 GCF_013103735.1 Etheostoma cragini
AAATATACAAACTATATTACAAAAATATACACTAACCTCCTGCTGAACCCTCCTCTTGTCAGGAACACCAGACTTGTCGGCTGGTCTAGACTTCTGTAAATATAAATATATTTAGCAACCTAAATACTGTAAATAAAAAAATAATAAATACTAGGAATATATTTAACAACCTGAACACTGAGCCATCTATTTAAATACTATAAAAACAATACCTTCCGGCGCTTTCCAATCATTTTCCAGCCAACTGGTGCTGGA
>NW_023268578.1:1026-1183 GCF_013103735.1 Etheostoma cragini
GCACAAGAAACTGGACGTAGGAGACCATGTACAGAACACTCACCAGGATTGGTATTCCATGAGTGTCACTGAGATGAACCTACATAAATAAATGAAAAAGGATCAATTTAGACAACAGTTTCTACATTAAACTTTTTTAATTCACTAAAGGGAACTA
>NW_023268579.1:0-260 GCF_013103735.1 Etheostoma cragini
ATTTTAGTCTTCAAAGCCTCATAGTAACTCATAGTTTAGTATGTCAAAATATTCATAAAAAGTCATTGTATAGTATGTTGAAATATTCCAAAAAAGTCATTGTATAGTATGTCGAAATATTCCTAAAAAGTCATAGTATAGTATGTCAAAAAAGTCATAAAGAGTCATAGTATAACGTGTTTAAAATTCATAAAAGTCATAGTTTAGTATGTCAAACAATTCATAAAAGTCATAGTATAATATGACAAATATTCAAAAAA
>NW_023268579.1:407-612 GCF_013103735.1 Etheostoma cragini
ATCGAAATATTTATAAAAAGTCATAGTTTAGCATGACAAAAAAATCATGAAAGTCATAGAATAGAATCTCAAAAAGTCATAGCATAGTATGTCGAAATATTCCTAAAAAGTCGTAGTGTAGTATTTCGTCACAAGTCCAAATTTATAGTTCTTGTTGTAAAACAAGAAGAATCTAACGTCCTCTGGAGAATGCAGGCATTGATCC
>NW_023268579.1:858-1135 GCF_013103735.1 Etheostoma cragini
ATATGTCGAAAAATTCATAAAAGTCATAGTATAGCGTGTCAAAAAATTCCCAAAAAATTATAGTTTAATATGTCGAAAATTCATAAATGTCATAGTATAGTATGATATAATATTCAGAAAATGTCAGAAAAAGTCATAGTATAGTACGTCAAAATATTCATAAAAACTCGTAGTGTATTATGTTGTTAAAAGTCCAAATTTATAGTTCTTGTTGTAAAGCAAGATGAATACAAAGTCCTCGGGAGAATACGGGTATTGATCCCACTACCTCTCGCAT
>NW_023268580.1:0-1042 GCF_013103735.1 Etheostoma cragini
TGAACAGAGAGATGATAGATGGTGATGAACAGAGAGATGATAGATGGTGATGAACAGAGAGATGATAGATGGTGATGAGCAGAGAGATGATAGATGGTGATGAACAGATGGAAGCAGAGAGATGATAGATGGTGACGAACAGAGAGATGATAGATGGTGATGAACAGAGAGATGATAGATGGTGATGAACAGAGAGATGATAGATGGTGATGAACAGAGAGATGATAGATGGTGACGAACAGAGAGATGATAGATGGTGATGAACAGATGGAAGCAGAGAGATGATAGATGGTGATGAACAGAGAGATGATAGATGGTGACGAACAGATGGAAGCAGAGAGATGATAGATGGTGATGAACAGAGATGATAGATGGTGATGAACAGAAAGCAAAGAGATGATAGATGGTGATGAACAGAGAGATGATAGATGGTGATGAACAGAGAGATGATAGATGGTGATGAACAGATGGAAGCAGAGAGAAGATAGATGGTGATGAACAGAGAGATGATAGATGGTGATGAATAGAGAGATGATAGATGGTGATGAACAGAGAGAAGCAGAGAAAAGATAGATGGTGATGAACAGAGAGATGATAGATGGTGATGAACAGAGAGATGATAGATGGTGATGACACGGCGGCCATGACAGTAGGGCTGGACGGCGCGGACCAAACAATGTATCTGAGGAATTTTCGGCAGAATTGTTATACTCAATATAACTCTAAATTTAGAGAATTATCTAAAACATGGCCTTAATGTTGTGGTTTGTGGCTTTTAATCTCAGATTGTTTTTGTTAAATTAGTAATGCTTCAGTAAATGATGACACCGTAGTGAACATCCTTCATTGCTTCTCATATAATAAATAACTTGGTAGTTCAGTGTGCCGATGTGCTGCATAAGCAGCAATCGGCACAATGACTATTATTGCCCATACTTATTATTTTAGTGGGAATGCTGTTCTACAGCATTCCCACTATTGTTATACAGTTCTTTATTATTCTTACTTCTTATTATTATTCCGTACGTTTTTTGGCTCTCTC
>NW_023268581.1:0-148 GCF_013103735.1 Etheostoma cragini
CTAAGCGTAACAGCAACGTTTCTGATTGGTACAACGTGCTGTTACCATAGAAACGTTTACCGTACCTGCGATGTTCTTTATGTTCTAAGCTCCCAACGTAGACTTCAAGGCAGCGCTGCGACCGGGACTTCAAGGCACCAAACCATTG
>NW_023268581.1:158-298 GCF_013103735.1 Etheostoma cragini
GTGCTGCCTGGAAGGCGAAGTCAGGGGCGCTATACCCCAAACACCGCAAGAGATTGGGCAACACACTGACAGTAATGCAGCGCAATATGATAGACTTTGTCTTAGGTTTAACAACCTATGAAACTAACATTGAACAATAT
>NW_023268581.1:344-520 GCF_013103735.1 Etheostoma cragini
TGGCTTTGGGACGATGGGCTATTCAGAGGTGGATAAACGCACTTTGGAGGTGGGTAAACGCCATTTCAGAATTGTGAGTGGTGCATAAACGGCGTTTACGTGCGTTTAGCCTCCATTACGTCACTGGTCACAATTCAGTAAATTAATGTGAAACATCTCAATCCAACTTAAAATGC
>NW_023268581.1:828-1063 GCF_013103735.1 Etheostoma cragini
TCGGCGCGACTAGTCAGGTAATGTAGCCGATCTCCGATCACGGGAAAATAGGAAAAGATCGGGCCGATCCGATCTCGATATCGGGATCGGGACATCCCTAGTTTGTAGTAGTTACCAGACACGGGCAAAGTGCAAATCGTAGTCTGCTGCCTGTGTTTGTGGATCCTTGTGGATGCAGCTTGATTGATTGACATGTTCCCTTATTTGTACACAACAGATATCTAATATTTTATCA
>NW_023268581.1:1073-1240 GCF_013103735.1 Etheostoma cragini
GTCAAGTAACCTTTCTGGTTACTTCTTAAAGATATCCAGGATAAGTGAAAAAGCGCAGCTTAGTGCGATCCGCTCATCGCGGCTTAATCGGTTGCACGTTTACCGAGCCAGGATGAACAGGTGAAGCAGGTCAAGCCAGGTGTAGATAGCTGGGATAAGTGCACGTT
>NW_023268582.1:0-2129 GCF_013103735.1 Etheostoma cragini
GGGGGGGGGTCAAGACGCTGCTAACCGCTATTGGCCAACGACCAACATATTGCCACATTATTGAATTTGTTTAATTCATTATTGCCAGAAAAAGTGCTTATGAGCACAATTATTTTTTATTTTAATATTATTTAATTTTTTTAATTCATTATTGCCAGAGAAGGTGCTTATGAGGACAATTCCTGTTCATTACGTAACACTGCGGTGACGCAAAGTAAGGGGGCGGGGCCTCCACTCCCGCGAGGACCAGTCTAGAGGAGGATGTTGTGGTGATGTCTCACTCTGCTCATTTCCGGGGAACAAAGAAGTGAACAGTGTGACTCACCGCAGCAAATCCCCTCTTTACATTAATAGTTATCATGTTTATTTTAAGGTTTTTATCTGTTTCAGTTTCTAGGAAACAATAAATAATATTCTGCTTCAGACGTCACAGAAGTTTCTCGTTAGCATCTCGTTAGCATCTTACATGCTACTTGTCGTAAATGACGTATGCTCGACTCCCATCTGCGCTCTCCTGTCATTGGGCATTGACAACAAGAGAAAAGACTTATTTTATTATTTTATTTTAATAGTTTTTTTTTAGAGAATTTCTTTTCAAACTGATAGTAAAAAAATATTTATTTGAGAGTTTAATTTATTTATTTTGAGAGAGATTTTATTTGCTATTGGTATGAAAACATCTTCTCTCAGATCTTTTTCTCTCTAATATGATAAAGAACCGAGTCTAGCTCCGTATAAAGCGCAGTTCTAGATAAAATGGCGGAGTGAGAGTTCTGTCCATTACGCCATCTTTGTCAGGCTCATCGCGAGCTCGTGCGCGCAGCCTCCCTGCATCCTAGCGCGAGGAGCATCACTCACTGCGCACGGCACTGAGCGAGCAGAGCTGCGACGCCAGCCTGCGGACATATGAAGGCTTTCTACCCCGGATCAGAGGCTTGTTTTCGGTGTCTTCCTCTCCTCGTCGTCGCTTCTCTATGGATGTGAAGTAAAAGCGGGCCGGTAGTCAGTCGGTGTCCTCTCTCCATCTCTCCATCTCTCTCTCCATCATTCTCTCCATCTCTCTCTCTCTCTCTCTGCTCTTCTTCCAGCTCCGTCTGGACCGCATCCTGCCTCAAAATCCACAAAATGGCGGACATCATCGAGCTGGGACCCGCCTACGGTAAGAGCCAGATCCGGGCCTTTATCCCCCAACACACTGAGTCGAACCCCCCTGTCTGCCATGTCTAACTGTATTAAATGCCTCCATCAGGACGGATAAAAACTACGTGATTAATATGACCCTGTTACTCGCTAAATGTCTTCTGCTAACCACAAACCCAGTGTTAGTGTTCGTAGATGAGCCCAGACCTCAGGCCCTCCATTCAGGATCCTCAACACAAATACAAGTTATTAAACCATCAGTGTGCTATGTCTCCGGGTTAAGATCTCCTCACCCGGATTTATATGGTGTTTAATTACAATTACAACCCCCCCCCCCCCCTGCCTGGGAGGCTGTAGCCTATGTCTGTGGGTTGTTTATTATTGGGTTTCTTAAAAAAAGACGTTGAATAAGATAATTTAAAGAGGGAGAGAGAGGGAGCTTTACGTCGACTAAATTAGTCGATTGAATCCCAGTTTTGTCACAGATTCGACATGTTTTTTAGACTGAAATGTGATGTGTCATCTCCACCCGGCTAACAGCCGTTGGTGTCCAAGCTAACGGTTATTATTCAAAATGATTCGAACGTCAACCGTCAACCGGGTTCGGACGTACGGCTGCTCCTGGCTCGGTGGTAAAGGCGGTAAAGGTGCCCGTTATAAAGCCGACATGCTGGATAAAACACTCAAAACGTGCGGGACAAATTCAGGTAAATCAGTTAAATTAAATTATATTTAAAAAATGAAGCTGGGTTTTTGATTTTTGGGGTGATGATGAATCTAAAAAAAATCGGAATAAACACACATCGGAGTGAATAAATGACATCGTCTGTGATCCGAGGAACGGACAGGGCGTTCTGCCTGCGACGCACGCGCAGTCTCGCGGGGCCTCATCGTCAACATCAGCGTGCGTGCGCGTGCCAGTCGGGGTGGGTACGGGGGTGACGTCATGTCTGTGCCACTGTTTCGCGGGGGACACAGAAACCCGGATG
>NW_023268583.1:0-2935 GCF_013103735.1 Etheostoma cragini
CACACACACACACACAGACACACACACACACACACAGACACACACACACACACACACACAGACACACACACACACACATAGACATCATTTGAAACAGAAAGAAAAATCATTTGAAATAATCTTTATTTTACCTGCGTAGAAAGCCGAATGGTTCCATGCAAACATGCATCAAAGTTATTTTTGGGGCATTTTAGTTGTAAGAAGCTCGTGTTTCTGATATAAAAACCTAAGTTTGAGGACCGAGGACGCCACAAGGACTAAAACACATCTCATCTCTCCTTCCTCTCGCTCCCGTTCTCCTGAGCAGCCACCCAGGTGCTTTAACTAGTAGTTGCATGGCAACAGAGTGGAGATCAATGGGGACGCAGCGCAACAGACTCACCGAGGCTAGGGATGGAGCTGGACTCTCTGGGGGGGGGGGGGGGGGGGGGGGGGGGGGGGGGGGGGGGGGGGGGGTCAGAGACTACATGTCCTCAGTGAAAGACTCATTCTCCCACAATGCACCACAGAGTGTCACAGGAAGTCCTTCCTGCCTGTGGCCATCAGCCTTTATAACTCCTCCCTCTAGGTGTCTGACACACACACACACACACACACACACACTTGCTGAGGTTGAAACTGGACAATAATATCTGAATATTATATGTGTATTATCTGTTCTTTTCGTCGTCTTTTTGTCGTCTTTTTATTGTCTTTTTGTCGACTTTTTGTTATCTTTTTGTCGCCTTTTTGTTGCCTTTTCGTCGTCTTTTTGTTGTCTTTTCGTCGTTTTTTTGTCGTCTTTTTATTGTCTTTTTGTCGACTTTTTATCTTTTTGTCGCCTTTTCGTCGTCTTTTTGTCGCCTTTTTGTTGCCTTTTGTCGCCTTTTCGTCGTCTTTTTGTTGTCTTTTCGTCGTCTTTTTGACGTCTTTTTGACGCCTTTTTGTTGTCTTTTTGTCGTCTTTTTGTCGCCTTTTTGTTGTCTTTTTGTTGTCTTTTTGTCGCCTTTTTGTCGCCTTTTTGTCATATTTTTGTCGTCTTTCCGTCGCCTTTTTGTTGCCATTTTGTCGTATTTTTGTCGCCTTTTTGTCGCCTTTTCGTCATCTTTTTGTCGTCTTTTTGTCGTCTTTTTGTCGCCTTTTTGTCGTCTTTCCGTCACCTTTTTGTCGTCTTTTTGTCGTCTTTTCGTTGCCTTTCTAGATAGGGTAGGGTGGGGAGACAGAGCTGCTCTAGCGAGGCCTAAAGTGTAAAGAAGATATGATTTTGTTGCTTTGGTAAAGTCAAAGCAGGCGATAAACTGCCCCCCCTCCCCGGCCCCCCCCCCCATGTGTGCAGTCAGAGAGGAAATACTCGAGTGAAATGAACTACAACTTCTTCTTCCTTCGTTTTGTGGCGGGTTGCAACCGATAACTGCCCCCGTCCACTGGAGACACGCAGCCCAGAGCGCTGGTTTGGACGACGACAGTTTGGTGACTACGAAGGATGAAGGTTGAGTCTGTTGAAGAGGTTTTAACGGAGCTTTTGTTAGTGCAAAAGAAGGTTGGGTGGGGGGGTGAACATACAGGGGGAAACTGTATTACAAGCTGGTGACACACATTACAGGCAGATAGAAAGAAAAACAGACAGAAAAGAGAAAGCAGGCTGGGTTGAGGTGTTTTCATGTAGAAAAGCAGCACAGTGGGGGGGGGGGGGTGTTGGATGAAGTGAGACAAAGCTGCGAGATGAGTGTGAGTCCCTCGCTGTTTGTGTCTTTGCGTGCAGGCGAAAGCCGAGTGGAGACGCGGAAAAACTGCAAATGCTGACGAGGACGCAGCTCTTCTCATGTGGAAACACAACGACTCAGCACTTTGTTTTTAAAGGGCCCGGATTATGAAAAAAAAACACTTTTTCTAGGATTCAGGGGGTTATTTTCTGTCTCTGGTGCTTCCGCAAGTTGGGTAAAAACACATTCATGGTGTTTGGAGTGAGATCTGGTTTCTGAATGTCCTCTGATCCGGTTTCTGCAACAAAAAGGCGCAAAAAAGCAATAAAATTGCGGCAAAAGTGGGCAAAAAGGCAACAAAAAGGCGGCGCAAAGGCAACAAAAAGGCGGCAAAAACGCAACATAAAGGAGGCAAAAAGGCGGCGCAAAGGCGACAAAAAGGCGGCAAAAACGCAACATAAAGGAGGCAAAAAGGCGACACAAAGGTGACAAAAAGGCTTGAAAGTGCGGCAAAAGTAGGCGATAATGCAGCAAAAATGCGGCATAAAGGCGGCAAAAAGGCGACATAAAGGAGGAAAAGAGGCGGCAAAAACGCAACAAAAAGGCGACAAAAAGGCGGCAAAAAGGTGACATAAAGGCGGAAAAGAGGCTGCAAAAACGCAACAAAAAGGCAACATAAAGGCGGAAAAGAGGCGGCAAAAAGGCGACAAAAAGGCGGAAAAAAGGCAACATAAAGGCGGAAAAAAGGCAACATAATGGCAGGAAAAGCGGCGGCAAAAAGGCGACATAAAGGCTGCAAAAAGGCGATAAAAGTGCGGCAAAAGTGGGCAAAAACGCTACAAAAAGGCGGCAAAAACGCAACAAAAAGGCGGCAAATTGGTGTGCGTCATGTCATGACATCAGTCTGCTTTTAATGCATTTTTCCCAGAAACCCGTGAGCAAATCTGTGGACTACAGGATTTAAAGTGGTGGTCCAGCAGGATTCTCAGAGATGAGACGACTCAATGATCTCAAAGATCATCGGGGATTTATCGCTCAGGAAGGGAAAACGATGCAAAGCTCTGCGGCTCGAATCTCCTGACAGTACACGGACTGGGGCTGATGGCGAGTCATGGGCGCTCCCCGCCGGTGTAGTGCGTCCTCCCGGGCCTCCTGTCCTCACGGCAGGGTCTCTGTCTGCACCCCTTCCTTCTGGGGGAATCTGCATATTAATGACAACAGTTTGGCTTCCATTTCACGGCCGTGTGCCTCCT
>NW_023268584.1:0-2443 GCF_013103735.1 Etheostoma cragini
GCGTCTGGGGGAGTCTGGTCCTCCTGCAGGTCTACAGCCTCTCTGCTGCTCCCAGCCACGCGTCTGGGGGAGTCTGGGTAAACATAGACTCACTCTCTGTAAATGTTTTCCTTACCATAATTTGAATTTTATTATAAACTTATACAGTCTAACAGCCCGTGAAAAAGCCGCCGCATTCAGCCATAAACGAGAGAGCGGCGGCTGAACACGGAGACACAAAGTGCTTTCAGACTCATTTCTTAATTTACTCATTTATTTTATAGAGACAGTGTATATTAATTAACGTTGTTGTAAAGGAACCAGAATTAGCCAAAAGGCTGTTTTTCATCCGTTGTCCCGGGACAGATCTTAAAACTGTCTACATAAAAAAAAACAATAAACAGATGACAGAGAAGATTTCAGATGTAAAAAGCAGATGTAAGGCTTCAGATCCCGTTGATAAATACAGCGCCCCCCACAGCGAGGACGCGTGTCCAGGAGCAACAACGAAGTAAAACTGTAGGACACACAACCAGGGGTCCAGCCCCAAGGGTCGGCTCCAAAGCCCCAATATTTAGGGTTGGACAATAACTTCAACTTAGTGTTGGACCGGAACATCAATGGCTACGTTGAGGACTGCCCATCTCTCCAACGTCCCACTGCTCCGACCATACAGGCTTGTTATATAAGTCGGGGCAGCCGATTGGTTGGGGGTTAGGACCTGAACGTAAGGGGGTACGTTATTGGGAATTTGGGATACTGAACTGCAAACCGGTGCACAGATTGTGTGGATTAGGCTAGATAATCCTTCATGTAACGCGGTGGCTAAGTGGCTAGCACGATGGCTAAGTGGTTAGCACGTTGGCCAAGTGGTTAGCACGGTGGCTAAGTGGTTAGCACGGTGGCCAAGTGGTTAGCATGGTGGCTAAGTGGTTAGCACTTCTGTCTCACAGCAAGAAGGTTTTTGGTTCGAATCCAGGTCGCTCCGGGCCTCTCTGTGTGGAGTTAGCATGTTCTCCCCATATTTGCGTGGGTTTCCTCCGGGTGCTCCAGTTTCTTCCCACCATAAAGAAATGCATGCTGGGTAACTAGGACTATAGTTGAAAAATAGCTGATTGGCTAACACAGCCGCATTTGCAGAAACGTTGACAGTGTCTTAATTAAAGAAACCAGACGCTCAGGACCTGGTCCTGCACCATGGAGAGAGGTGGGGGGTTGCCAGTGCCTTGAGCAGTTGGCGGGGGGGCAGCACTTAGGAGGTGAAGTGGCATCTCTCCAACTATTAATACACACCATGTACTTTGGTCCGTGTGAGGACTTGAACCCGCAACCTTCTGGTTCCCAACCCAACTCGTTATGGACTAGTTGATAAACCAGAGAATCTAGAGAATGTATGTAGAGTATTTTACTGTTTAGTGTATTTATTGTATTTAAGCTCAGTAGCATAAATGTAATTTCCATTTTTTGGATGAAATGACCTTGACTACGCACATTGTGTTGATTGTTCTTTTAGAAGTCGTTGGGAAGGCATCATGACATCACGCAGTCAGTCGTTTACAGTTAGTCGACTAAGAGAAATTCACTATTATATCACCTCTGTTGTTGAAAGAAGAAAGACTCGACACTCGGACTAATGAAGACAGCGTTCCCCTCTCCGTCTCCCCGAGTGGAAACACTGTAAATGTCCCTGATATCCGGAGTGTGTACTTTATTACTTTCTGTCCACATGTACACAGCTCCCTACAGAGACATGAGTCAGGCAGAGTGACGAGGACTGCTCCTTTAATCCCTTCTGGACCCATCCAACGTTCCTCCTCCATGTTTTTTAAGAGCTGTCTGCAGCCGGTTTCTGTGGCCTCGAGTGGAAAGAAAGCGAATGAGAGAAGGAGGTCGCGTTATTAAAGAACCGACTCCACTGCTGCTTATTATCTTCTGTCAGAGCCGGCATGTGTTTTTCAGGAGGTGTGGACATGGGAGTATTTACGAGCTCTGTTTTTAATAGACTGTTCCTCTTAGACTCTAACAAATGCGTGTCATTACGCCCGGCTGCAGGACTGGCTGGTGGCAGCCCGTTAACATGTGGCTGCAGGAGTGTTAATCCCTCGCACTCTCAGCCACGCTCCCCACACGCCTGACTGGGACCAGAACCAGCGCTGGAACCAGGGTTTCTGGTCCCATTAAAAGGTCTAGTCGCAGCACCCAAAGCGTTCTGGGCGCCTCTTAAAACCGAGTGACTGTTAACATCAAAACGAGCTAAACGGGCCGTTTACTCTGGTAGTTTAAAGGTGCCCGCCTACCAAAACCACTTCTACTGGCATGGGTTACAATCTGTCAGGGGTGTGTATGTGTGTGTGTGTGTCTTTGTGTGTATGTGTGTGTGTGTGTCTGTGTCATTGTGTCTGTGTGTGTGTGTGTGTGTGTGTGTGTCTGTGTGTGTGTGTGTGTGTGTGTGTCTTTGTGTTTC
>NW_023268585.1:0-1960 GCF_013103735.1 Etheostoma cragini
CAGGTACTGGTCCTCCAGGTAGTCTGGAACAGAGAGAACCGGGTCAGAACAGGTACTGGTCCTCCAGGTAGTCTGGAACAGAGAGAACCAGGTCAGAACAGGTACTCTAAGTTGTGGACTCACCGAGGCTCCTGAAGCCCCGGGCCATGGGCAGCAGGCGGCCCCAGGGTTGAGGTTCCGGCTCCTCGGGGACGGACGCCAGCGTAACGGGGATGGTGTCCACGCTGCTCAGAGTCCCCGAGCCGCTGGAAGACGTCGGGCCGCTGGAAGAACTGGAACCAGTCTGGGACTTGGACTGGGTCTGGGATGGAGACTGGGTGGACTGGACCTGGGATGGAGACTGGGTGGACCGGGCCTGGGATGGAGACTGGGTGGACTGGGTCTGGGATGGAGACTGGGTGGACTGGACCTGGGATGGAGACTGGGTGGACTGGGCCTGGGTGGATTGGGTCTGGGACTGGGTGGACTGGGGCTGCCCCCCCTCATGTGGACTCTCTTCAGACATCTTCCAGCTCTGCGGATGAGACGATGACATCATACAGGTCAACTGAGTCTAGACACGCCCCTTCTTCCATCCAACCACTCCGCGCCAAACTACGTTTACAAAACGTATAATTTTAAAAACTTCAACCACTCACTCCTAATAAGAAGGTAGACAACCAGGGCGGGAATTCCCCTAGATATGTTATAGTCTTCTCTGTAATTCGGAACAATGTCAACATGAAATAACGAACTACTTTTTAAAGAGGGGCCTCATCTTTCTTCAGTCACAACCCACAAAGTCAATATTTACATGCGAACAAGGCGACGTTAAATTAGCTCTTTTTTTAATGGAGTCCGTTGAGTGTTGAGATGTTTAAATTTCAAACTGACGGTATCGGAGATGCAGATGGAAACAGATCTGGGTCCAGACCCGGATCAGTACCGTGCCGGGTCACTAACTCCGCCCAGCAGCCGGAGGAGGACCGGGATATTCCACCGGCTTCACATCCGCTCCCTACACACCGAGCTGCTTCATATAAACCGCCAGGGCGAAGCGGGCTGAGCCGTGCCAAGCCGTGCTAACCCGGGTTCGTGCTCTAACATTTCCTCGGCCACTCACCGGAGCTGAGGTCTCTGCAAGTAAACAAACCGGACAGGAGCAGTGGACCGGACACGTGGAGGGAACGGAATCGTGCAGGAAACTTATTTTTTTTTTCCTTCACCGTGTTTTCCTCTTACGTCATTTGATCTTTCCAGCCAATGAGAAGATAGACTCTCGGTCACGTGAGGCGTGGATCGTTCGGCTGTGTTTCCGGGTTCGGTCTGCAGGAGAGGAGAGCCACGGCGGCTCGGACAGACAGGATGATCGATACTACCGATCAATAACCGGCTCAAGCACCTGTGACGTCATGTCCAAACAGAGGAGCTCTGCTAAAACTCTGATCATCACAGACGGTCAGTTCACACGCGCAACAGACGAAATATCTGATTATTAATCACATGTCCCCACCAATCAGCTGGAGAATGAGTCGTGATTTCTGTCCTTAAATAGTGAGAAAGTTGTACAGAGTTTGGTTGGTGGCTCAAGTCAGCATTTACTCAAGTTGTGTACTTAAACAGCGTCCATTTGTACTTCATCTGAGTATTCCCGTCCTGCTGCTGTCTCCATGTCCTCCGCTCCATCCCAGAGGGACAGGTTGTACCCCAGAGGGACAGGTTGTACCCCAGAGGGACAGGTTGGACCCCAGAGGGACAGGTTGTACCCCAGAGGGACAGGTTGTACCCCAGAGGGACAGGTTGTACCCCAGAGGGACAGGTTTCTACAGCTGTCCATTGATCTGAAGCTGTGAGAAAGTTGACCAGAGTTTGGTTGGTGTCAGCAGATGAGCAGCTGGAGGCCGAGGAGCTCAACCCCTTCTCCTTCAGAGAGTTTCTACGCTGGAAAAGCCAGGACCAGGACCCAGAACGGGACCAGGAC
>NW_023268586.1:0-1104 GCF_013103735.1 Etheostoma cragini
AACAGGGGCGATGATGTGTTTGTGTATACACACAAACACATCATTGCCCCTGTTCCTGAAATTAGGATTTTGAATACATGTGGTCCTCCGTGTCTCCTTCTTCTAACCGGCTGGGGACCCATTACCAGCGTCAGCATCGTTAGCATCGTTAGCATCGTTAGCATCAGCTGTGAGTTTGTCATGTGACGGCGAAAACGTGAAAGGGCGGAGCAGTACGTCCTGTATGTCCCTCACCGGCTACCGTAGTTCAAGATGGAGCATGTCCATGACCATGAAGCGTCTGCCTCACTTTGTGAGAATTGACATGTTAAATTTCCAGCCAATAGGAATGCTTACATTCATGATTCCTGAACACGTTCAACACTGGACCTTTAAAGAGCCCAGACATTAAGATCCTGCTCTACAGCACCTTTATAATCATGGTTATAATTACTTTTATCACTAAAATAGAGATAAACCATATAATCCCACACTGGGGTAATTCCTTAGCAGCTCAAATAATTCACACATTTTGAGGTTGGACCAGAACAGGTTTCCATTGTTTCACTTTCCAAAAACTCCATATTATTAACCCTGTGTGTTCATGTCTCTGTTTGAGCTGCAGAGTGAGACATCTCACTTCTGTACTATCTTTTTTGGGAATTGCACATGCTCAGTACCTAGGCAAGGACTACTAGCCAGTCAGAATGACAGCCACGCAACAGACCAGCAGCCATGCAACAGGCCGACAGCCATGCAACAGGCCGACAGCCACGCAACAGACCGCCAGCCGTGCAACAGACCGCCAGCCGTGCAACAGACCGCCAGCCATGCAACAGACCAGCAGCCGTGCAACAGACCGGCAGCCGTGCAACAGACCGGCAGCCGTGCAACAGACCAGCAGCCGTGCAACAGACCGACAGCCGTGCAACAGACCGACAGCCGTGCAACAGACCGACAGCCGTGCAACAGACCGCCAGCCGTGCAGCAGACAGACAGCCGTGCAACAGACCGACAGCCGTGCAACAGACCGCCAGCCATGCAACAGACTGCCAGCCATGCAACAGACAGACAGCCATGCAACAGACCAACAGCCGTGCAACAGACCAACAGCCGTGCAACAGA
>NW_023268587.1:0-1047 GCF_013103735.1 Etheostoma cragini
TTTTTTTTTTTTTTTTTTTTTTTTCTGATGCTTTCTCAACCCGTGTGTTGTCTTCCCGTCCATCATGGGAAAAAACAACATGGTCACTTATTTTCAACATTATTATGGCATTTTTGACACTTTTTTGTCACTTTTATCAATGTTGTGGATGCTTTTATTTTAATGTTTTTTCCTAAGTTTTTTGACTAGATTAGATTAGATTAGATTAGATTAGATTAGATGATACTTTATTAATCCCACAGCGGGCAAATTCCCTCGTTACAGCAGCGTTTTCTACAATGAAAGCAAAACACACAAACAAGTAAACACACAAACAAGTAAACACACAAACAAGTAAACACACAAACAAGTAAACACACAAACAAGTAAACACACAAACAAACAGGCAATGGGCAGAAGGTAGACTGAAAGCAAAGTGGCGCCTAATAAAGGTTTTATAATGGTTTTATAATGGTTTTATAAAGGTATTATTAAGGTTTTTTAAAGGTATTTTGTGAGGGGGAAAAAAGAAATTAACTGAAAACGGGTCAATTTGACCCGAGGACAACATAAGGGTTAACTTGTGTTTTTTAAAGTTTTTTTATATCACAAATATATGTTTCTTTCCACCAAATTGCCCAAAAATACCGTCAGTTGGATAGAACCCATGCAACAATCTTCGCAGGTCATGTTAATGATTACTTCCATTGAATTTTGGGTGTTTTTATTCAATTTTATAGCATTTGGAAAGCTAAATGAAATGGTTTTTAAACAGTAGCCAGTCTGTGACTCTCTGATCTTAAATATTAATGAAAATAATTCATGACGTCGGCTTTTTTTTAAACCAGAAAATTAAATATTATGTCATTTAAATTGGGTTTAGTGAACATGAATTTGAAGAAAAATCAATAAAACGTAGAAAATGCTCCTCGAAAAAGTTAATTTTCATGATTGTCCCAGAAAGACAACCGGCTCCCGATGGACGGGAAGACACTAGTACTGTACACTAGTACTGTACACTAGTACTGTACACTAGTACTGTACACTAGTACTGTACACTAGTACTGT
>NW_023268588.1:0-1459 GCF_013103735.1 Etheostoma cragini
CACACACACACACACACAAACAGAGATACAAACGCACACACACACACGACACACAGACATCCACACACATACAGACATACAGACACACACACACAACCATAGACATACACACACACAACCACAGACAAACACACAAACACACACACTCGCGCACACACGCAAAAACAGTATGAACGTAAACGTGATTCGGTTGTGGCCTCGGATCTTTTATTGTGGAACTGACAGGAAGTGCGTGCTGCGGTCTTCAGCTTGCAGGCGATCCGATCCCAGTTCAGCCATATTCCCACTGACCAGCAGCCGCACCGGGCCTCAAACTACCGACCAAAACCTTTCAGAATCCCCCGGTACGGTGGACCGGGGACTGCCGTTAGAGCCGAGCCGGTCCCGGAGCTCCCGGACATGGAGCAGCGGGAGGGGAGTGCCTGAGAGCGGGAGAGAGAGAGAGAGGGAGGGAGAGAGGGAGGGAGAGGGAGAGGAAAGTCCAGATTTACCGGGATTAAAGCGGAAAGACCGACGGCCTCTCGACACGACGGACCGACGGGGACCGACAGGGACCGGCGGAGACACCCCGACACCGACACGGACACCCTTACACACTCCGACACCGACACTCTCTCAAAATGTCGGGAATGTCTTCCCAAAGCTTCCGAGCTAACGAGTTAGCCAGCCGCTAGCTAGCTAGCTAGCTGCTAGCAGGCAGCACTCGGCAGTTTCCGGCGGCTGGGCGGCGGTTGCACTCGGACCGTTCGGGTGGTGTCAGTGTCCGGTCAGAGTCAGAGTCCCGGGTCAGAGTGTCCGGAGTCAGAGAGTCCTGAATCACAGAGACAAGGGCCAGAGTCCTGGGCCAGAGCGAGAGTCCCGGGTCAGAGCGAGAGTCCCGGGTCAGAGCGAGAGTCCCGGTCGGAGAGTCCCGGGTCAGAGCGAGAGTCCCGGGTCGGAGCGAGAGTCCCGGTCGGAGAGTCCCGGGTCGGAGCGAGAGTCCCGGTCGGAGAGTCCCGGGTCAGAGCGAGAGTCCCGGGTCAGAGCGAGAGTCCCGGGTCAGAGCGAGAGTCCCGGGTCAGAGAGTCCCGGGTCAGAGGTGTAATGTAACTCCAGTACTGTACTTAAGTACATATTAAGGTAATTGTACTTTACTTTAGTTACTAGTTACTCTGGTTATTAGATTCCCTATTTACTTATTAAAGTAATACATTACTAAATTACTAAAGTAGTTACTTTAGTAGTTTTAGTTACTAGTTACTAGTTACTAGCAACAATGTAACACTGCAGATCTTTTCCTGGTGACCCAGATCAGCTGATAGGGAGAAAGGTGTGTGTCCTGGTCCCGTGAGAGAGTCCTAGGTCCTGGTTCAGGAGAGAGTCCCAGTGTCCTGGTCCCTTGAGTGTGTCCTGGTCCTGTGAGCGTGTCCCGGGGGTCCTGGTCCCGTGAGCGTGTCCCGGGACCTGGTCCCGTGAGCGT
>NW_023268589.1:0-1405 GCF_013103735.1 Etheostoma cragini
ATCAGGCTCTGGCACGACAACACTAAACCAACTGGTTCATGGGATAAAACTTTTACTTTTGTTTTCTCTGAAACTCGTTATGCTCAATACTGGACCAATGTCAAAGACTGTTGTTCCAATCATAGACACAAAAACATGGAAAATTATGAAAATATTTGGGCGAATTTGAGGAAGTTGTTTAGAATTTCGCCATTTCCAGGGCGGCCTATAGCTGATTTAGTAAGTGCGCTCGGCCCACGTTGGCTGAGTCCTACAGCGGCCCGTTTTTGCTGCTTGTCATCCCCCATCTCTCTCTCTCCCCCTTTCACGTCTGTCCACTGTACTGTCTAATAAAAGAAGAAGAAGAAAAAAAACAAAACATAAATTTCGTCATTTCCATCAACATTTTGTAATGCAATACTTATATGCACATTTGCGATATCCGGAGCCTTTTTGGTTCCTAGGAAATCTCAGACCAGAGTAGTTAATTAATAGTAAGAATTATTTTTCTCCCCAAAAGAAGTTTCCTTTACAAACATTGTTTTTTGAAAATTTCTTCCATCTTCCGCAATTTCATTGCAACAAAGATACAAAAAAAATCGCAACTTTTATCACAATTTTTTACAACAGTTCCCGCAACATCAGGCATTTTGGGCCGCAACTTTCTAAAAAAAGCTGCGAGAGGGACTGCCCTTGTGTTTTTTTCATGCGTTATGGTGCACATTCACCAGCGTTTTTCTTGTTGTGGTGCGCGTAGGCAAGACAAGCAGCTAGCAGATAGTGAGGAGATGTTGTAGCCTAAAACACGCGTGACATCGCTTAGAGCATCTTTAAGTCATTTCAGATTTTTTTTAATAAATCTTCATTGTGCATTTTTTTATGTTTGGCTTCTTTAAATGTGCTTAGTAATAAATACATTGGTTTGCAAAAAGATAGCATTTAAAAGATGGTTGTTATATGCGTAAATATTTTAAGTTTTAAAATTGATTCCCCATAAAACAATTAATTCAAAAGGTCCCAAATTGTCCCACTACATCACACACTAGACATTTTGGAGAAATGTGTATACAACAATGTACATGACATATTGATGGTTTAATACAGTCATGTAATAAATAAATTACCTATGAAACTCAAATGTATTCCACAAATAACTTTAGTCCTCATAATGTTTCCTTTTTAATAATCAGATTAATTAATGTAATTAAAATCTCTGTTTTCAGTATTTGTGGTGATCTCAGTTGTATTGTAATGAACTAATGCTATAAAACTGCCCATTTGAATTTTTGTGTTCAATAAAGTTCCAGAACAAAAGAGGGTGGAGGACTGTTGGTCTATTACATTCTTGCTTCTCAAGAAAGTGGTGCAACAGGGATGGGCAGAACTTTCAGGGATGGGTGTTCACGATGAATTATATAAAGACAGC
>NW_023268590.1:0-1081 GCF_013103735.1 Etheostoma cragini
GGTAGTTAATTTCCTGTGGGCTTCTGCTTCATCAACAACATCATTAATTCAATGACAACAGTTTAATATTTCATTTTTTAAAGTCCAAAGCACCTGCGCTGAAGAATTGTTTGGATATGCGATTTTTAACAACAATGCTAATAGGCTAATACTACAACTAATAAAAATAACAATAACAATAACAATAATAATGATAATAATAATAATAATAATAATAATAATAACAATAATAATAAACACTAACTCCTTGTTGGCTGACAGTTATCGTGGCCTAATTAATTACTGGGTCTTTTTAATGTAACGTCACATGGGGAGATAATGTATGTTAAACGTGGAAAATGTTTTTGACAATTTTAAGATTCGTGCAAAGAAACAATTTAGTTAGGTTTTTTTCACTCCCTTTTGTATTCTAAAAAAACTGAAAAAAACATGAAAATGTCCTATTAAGTTTAACAGTAGCCTACAACTGCAAAAAGACATTGTTTTCTTTATAATTGCTCTGCCGATTGTTTTGTAAATGAATCTATTCATCTTTTGGACTGCAAAATTATTGTTATAATTAGCCTATAGTATAAGTGAAACGTAGTGCAGGTCGCCTATATATAAGTAATAGCTCCCATTAAATGCTCATGACTTGGCTTCTGGTTCCTCACTTGAATAGATACAAAATAGACACGTAAAATGTAAAGATGTTCAAAAAAACTGTTTAAAAAAAAGATTGAAAATGTTTAGATTTTTACAAAGAACAAATTTTATTTTATTTTTCACTGCCTTTTGTTATCTAAAAATCTGGAAAAACATGAAAATGTCCCGATAGATTTGACAGTAAGCCTGACAAAAAGCCATTGTTTTCTTTATTATTACTCTGCCGATTGTTTTGTAAATTAATCAATTAATCTTTTGGAGTATAAAATGCATGAAACAATAGTGTGAGGTGACATCTTCAAATATCTTGTTTTGTTACACCAACAGATATTAAATTCATTATAATATAAAACAGAGAAAGGAAAGGATTTCTGACATTGGAGAATCTGGAACCAATGACATGATGTTTGGTCTAAATGTTAGGTGTTACATTTGA
>NW_023268591.1:0-1049 GCF_013103735.1 Etheostoma cragini
CCCCCCCCCCCCTTCTTCTTCTTCTAGGACTCCGGTCTGAGTCTAGATTTCCTCCAAAGTCCACGATGTTTTTCCACCAAACTAACTCATATTTAAAGGTGTCAAATATCTGAATTTCATTAAAAAAACTTTTTCAGTGGACATCAGTTGTCAGTAGTAGAAGTATTCAGAAGTACTAATACCACACTGGAAAAATACTCAAGTAAAAGTCACACGCAGTCTCGTTGCACAGGTATAATAATATATAAATACATGTTACATACAGTACTCATGTTATAAAAATAATGTATGTACAAATATATCCTAACATACTAAATATACACTTATCCACTGATCCGGTTTCTGGGTGTTTGTATGTGTGTACATGTGTGTATATGTGTTTATGTGTGTATATGTGTGTTTATGTGTTTGTGTGTGTATATGTGTGTATATGTGTTTGTGTGTATATGTGTGTATATGTGTGTATATGAGTGATATTTGTGTTCATATGTATGTAAATGTGTGTATATGTATGTACATGTGTGTATATGTATGTACATGTGTGTATATGTATGTACATGTGTGTGTATGTACATGTGTGTATATGTATGTACGTGTGTGTATACGTTTGTACATGTGTGTATATGTATGTACATGTGTGTGTATATGTGTTTATGTTTGATATGTGTGCATATGTGTGTGTATGCTTGGTTATGTGTGTTGTTGTGTGTTGTTGTGTGATATAGGTGTGTATATGTATGTATATGTGTGTATGTGTATGTATATGTGTTATGTTGTGTGATATGTGTGTATATGTTTATATGTGTGTGTATGTGTGTGTATATGTGTGTATATGTGTGTATATGTTTATATATGTGTGTATATGTGTGATGTATGTTTATATATGTGTGTATATGTGTGTATATGTTTATATATGTGTGTATATGTGTGTATATGTGTGATGTATGTTTATATATGTGTGTGTATGTGTGTCACAATGTATTATCTTTAACTATTTATTTGTATGATACAGCTGATAATAAGTATTTGAACACCTGAGGAGATCCATG
>NW_023268592.1:0-7181 GCF_013103735.1 Etheostoma cragini
GAATGTAAGTATTTGTTGTACTCTAATTTGTGTTATTTCTTTATGCCAAATGCATAACCCCTTTTTATATTTCAGTGAGAGATGAGATTTGGTCAGGAAAACGGCAAGGTGTACTGTGGAGCAAGGTGGGGCCTTATAAGTTATTTTCCAGGGATCTGGAAAATCTGGCCCCAGAAAAAGAGGTTGAAAGTGAGGTAAATGAAAGTGTCAAATCTTCTTGAATGCATGTGTAAAATGGTTTAATGGTTGCGTATTGCCAATGCAAAAATTCTACACCTGTGGTCTTCAAGGTGATAAATGCTTTTATCCATTGCACTTTGGAAAAAGTGAGAGGGAGACTAGAGAAGCAGCTGTTTTATGTGGACTCATTCCGGATGACCTCAATATGGCAAGGCTCATACAGGAGACTAAACAAGGTAATTATTGTAAACAATTGTTACATTAAATGGGTTAAAAAGGTTAATGCAATGCACGGGTTCTCATGTGTGTATGCACGTCTTTTCAGCTTGACATCATGACCTATGATGTCCTCACTGGCTCTGTATGTGACCGACATCACTGGACACTTATGGTTAGCAGTTCTGTGGAGGTCATATATCCCAAGGAAACACGGGCCCTTTATCCTGGATCCATTGGGTGAAACCCCTGATGGCATTAAAAAATGCCAGGATGTCGCAAGGTGAGTTGGAGGTTAACAGTGATGCCATAGACCCTTTTCAACTCCAAATTGCAACAATGAATTTCTATTCCACAGATCTTTCAGGAGGCAATGACAATGGCACTTTTCCAGATGGTCCTGTACCACTGTTGACCATCCCCGGCAGCTAGATGCTACATCATGTGGGGCATTTGTCTGCAAGGTATGAGTGAATCTGACTTCATCTGATACAGCTAATGGATGGCTTCTACTGATTGTACTCTGCCATATGTAGTTTGCACTATTTCTCCTGAGAGGGGAGATGCTGAATTTTGCCACGGATCAGGCTGGAATCACCAATATGATGAGGAAGATTGCCTGCACACTGGTAGCAGAATCAACTGTGTGTCTCCTCTTTAAGGTGTGTATGTGTCCTCTTGAGATGAGAAATAATGTTGCATATTATCTGTTAGACAATTTGGAAAACCTGTGCAGTGTGTGTGTTCAAATATGGCTTCTTGAAAGAAAATAAAGGAATAAAATATATGATATATTAAACAGACATAATTATTCATTATGTGCTAACGTTAGTGCCATCAAGCCGCAATATTTTGCTGTGAATGAATGCAGAATGCCAAATCTGTTGGGTTGTCTTAGTTGTGCGGCAAATGCAACGTACAGTAGATATATTCCCATCCATTTAGATTGAATATGGTATTGATGACGTAAACAATAATAACGATAACTCCAGTGACATGATGTGGAAGTTGAGGACTAGATTAGGACTTTAGTAAAGCTGATTCTGGTTCCCAACTTGAACCCAGGTGAAAAAAAAAAAAACTCATGCGAATAAAGCTGGTGAAACTGTTGATGCTTCATTAAGATCAACGTGCAACCTAGCTAACAGGTGAAGAAAACACCAAAACCACTAGCTAACTTATTTTAAATGTGCAAGAACTGTAGACTAACAGGCTTAAGTGAACTGACAACATGAGTTATACGACTTACAGTTCTCAAAGAGGCACACACGCAATCTCAGCTGATTATCCTCCGGACGGCTCTTTTTCTTTTCTGTCACTTTTTTCTCCGTGTGGCGCCCGCTCGCAGTGTGAGGCGCGTGTCGCACTGTTCTCCAACATGAAAACCTTCTGTACAAAACTAAAGTAACAAGCCAATTTTGTAAAATGTAAGGAGTAGAAAATACCAATATTTGTGTTAAAATGTAAGGAGTAGAAGTAAAAAGTAGCCACAAAATAAATAGTACAGTAAAAATATCCAAAAAATTTACTTGAGTACAGTAACAAAGTATTTGTACTTCGTTACATCCCATATCTTATTACAACAGACTTATAGCTAGCTACCTACCTACGTTAGCCGCGTTAGCTCTATTAGCCTTAGTTAACTAACTTGACGTTAGCTACATAACAACAAGAGGTAACGCACTCCGTTTCAGTCAGAGCTCAGCTGACTTTATTTGCTGAGAAAATTATAAATGTACGTTACAAACATTCAAGTTGTGTTGCAAAGAAAATATGTTAGCATGCTAACAACGTCAATCAGCTGGCAAACAAACTTATTGTTAGTGCAGGCAAGAAGTCCTTCAATGCTGAAAAATTTGAAAAAAGTGCTGATTTCTCTCTATCTCTCCCAATCTCCTTATCTCTCTCTGTAGGTTTTTAACATTATTCTCCCCCTGAGTAGCAAAAGCACTCACAGTTGAAGAATAAAGCAAGGTTTAACCGAATATACGGGCATTTATTCGACGTGCCGCGTCTTTCAAATATTCAATTCACCCAATCACGGAGGGGGTGCGAGCATTATTTCGCCTGACAGAAAACCACATAGAACAGTACTTAATTATGCATTTAGTTTGTAATAGTATGAATTTATTTTTTATTAATGGCCACTAATATAATATTTGACCTTCTTTGAATTTCATTTCTTTTTTTCTTCTTTTTTTAAATCTAATTCAGTGCATTTTTCTGCTGCTGCTGTCAATCACCTGGCACCTTAAAAGAAGAGAAAAGAGATTCTTTACCGTGATCGAGAGACCGCGCCCCCAAAATCCCTTTTGTGAAGAAAAATTGAATTACTCCATTCTTTCATTTGGACTTGTGGAGCGAACAGAAGTTAGTAAGGTTGTCTAGGTATTACATTTTTAACAAATGTTATTTTTTTTCTTTGAGGTGTTAAACATATGGCTTAGCATTTGCTGGTGTAGTTGCAGACTTTCAGAATGACCATCATATTATTTTTTTATACATCAAGGTTGACTTAGCTTGCTAATCCAAAAAGCACATGGCAGGTTAGCATAATTGCTTTGAAAGTAGACAATTTAGTGACTAACTTGGATTCCGTTCTGGTTCTAATTGTAATGTGCCTTGATTCGGCTAAATATTAGTGTAAATGTTGCATGTTGAAATGTATGATGTTTCTTTTTTGCTCCATTTGTTCAGATGGCATCTCCAATGAAGCTTCCGTCCGTCGAGGACCCAGAAATTGAGAGGGCACGGCAGGCCCTGCAGCTGTGTGCCGTAGGTTGAATAGTGTTTGTGTTCTTAATGTCTGCATCAGGGATGTAGTGGAGGCTAAACGCACGTAAACGCCGTTTATGCACCTCTTAAAATTCGGAAATGGCGTTTACCATTATTAGTTTCATAGGTTGTTAAACCTAAGACGAAGTCTATCATATAGCGCTGCATTACTGTCAGTGTTGACGGTATTTTGGGTGTAGAGCCCTCAACGTTGCCTTCCAGGCAGCGTTGCCTGGAAGGCACTAGGATCGGGCAATGGTTGGGTGCCTTGAAGTCATGGTCGCAGCGCTGCCTGAAGGCGACGTTGGGGGCTTAGAACATCAAGCAGTAAGCACCGGTCACAGATTCGTCAGTCACACTCTCCTACATTAGGCTACATGTCTCATGTAGTTAATGATTAAAGGTGTCTCATTTTTTAAAGACAAGACAGCAGCCCTCCTCCTGATGCCAGCAAATGGTGTCGGAAAGAAGCCCAACGTGGGTGAGCTTGGAAAACAGTACTCAACTTAATGTTTTTGAGGTTAATTTGGTCAATGGCAGATTCATGCCACTGACTCAAAAAGCCCCGGCATTGATTAGGTTAGCCTACCCCTTTCAGATATATTGTCTGATAATAACTGGATGTTATTTCATTCTCTGGCCACGTAAAGTTAGTGACAAAAGCTCCCTTTGCTAGTCCGCTAGCGAGTTATTGTTGTCGCTCTAGTTAGCTGGTCGCGGTTTCGCGGGTACGGTAAACGTTTCCATGGTAACAGCGAGTTGGACCAATCAGAAACGTTGCTGTTACGCTTAGGATTTTTGGTAATGTAGTTTTTCTACGTAAGACAGGATCATTGTTTTTCTTATAATGTTACAAGGTTAATATCATACAGACTTCTAGCTTCATCAGGATCAGAAACTGGGTCAGTCTACCTCAGATGGTTTGGACATGATTGCTGATAATCTAAATTCTTATGGAGAAAATCAATAGGTTTTTTTTATAAATATATATATATATATATACATATAAGGTGGCCGTGGCCCACCTTATTGGTGATTGTTTCGTGGTCCATCTGGTCACAGAATTTATAGTTTACCCACCTCTTTTTTTACCACTACACCTCTGGTCTGCATGTCATGAGCATGTCAGCTGCGTGGCGTGATCGTTTTATTTCGGCTCCCATGTTAAGAGCTTGTACACGTCCTGCGTGACACATTCTAGAAATAGCAACATTTCCAAATGTTGCAGAACAGTGATAAGTTTCACGAATAATTGCAATTGACATAATAGTCTCTTTCAGTCAATTTATTTAGTACTTTTTCAAGAAAAATAAAAGTTTACTTGAATCTCATCTTTTACTTATATTGCTGTCATGTAACACAGATAATGTAATAACACAGGTACACAGCAGCCTGACGTAAAACACACATCTTAATTATCATAACTCAATTATCATAGTTATAAGATTTGAAATAATAATACAAATATAATCACTTATGTAAATGCATTTTTGCATGTTTAAACAAGGGGTATATAGTAAGATTTGTGCAATGTAGTAGCAGTGATTTATACTGGTAATAATAAGAATAACATAAGAATAGTAAGAATAAGTATGTGCAGGCCAAATAGTATGAAGAGCAGTAGAATATGGCATATGGAATGTATAGAGCTATCTCAACAGGTCTCTAAAAGTTAATTTACAATTAAAAAAATAGGACATAACATAATTACAAGTAAGCCTCAATATAGCAAAAATATTTTAAGTTTAAAGAAAAGGAAGGATGGATCTCCTTATTTTTTTAACATCAGTACTTTGATCATGAAATATTATAAAGATAATAAATCTGATTAAACCATAAAACAAACAAAGTATAAACACATCCAACAATGAAAAATATAATTAATTCAATTAATTGTTCCATGTGTCAATCTTAAATGTATAAAGTGCTAGACCATGCAGTTGTATGACAATCTTTTTTTTTGGAATTGCAGTACGCATGCAACGACCCAGGTGTTCCCCGGCACACCCTGTTCCCCCAGTTAATGGAGGCCACAAGTGGGGTGATGACAGTGGTGTGCCGGGAACACCGGCAAAGAAAAGCAGCTGAGAGCCAACACAAATGGCTGCGGAGGAGGCTGGAGAGGAAAAAGAAAGAGCAGAAACACCTCTGCGTTCGATAGAGATGGTAAGTTTTTAGTTGCACTGCATATTGTCACAGCTATGACTGTGATAGTATGGGTGTACAGTACTATCTGTTCAAAAAAAAAACTAGAGTAATGTAAGTGGGTGGCCAGACCAATAACAAAAAAACAAGATAATATAGACCTATATTATATACCACACTGGGAAAACATCCCTTGTTACAGTTGCTCAAAACAAAATCACACACATCAAAATAATAATATGTAAAGTATTATAATTCCTTTTTATTTAACCAGGTCGACCACTGAGAACTGATTCTCATTTGCAACGGCGACCCGGTCAAGGAAAGTCTGAGCATGCAAGACAACATATTGTTTCACATACAATAAAATCCAATATTAAAGATTACAACAGGACACAGAGAGTAGAGATTTATTTGGTAATACAAGGCAAGCGCAAAGTAAAGTGTAAGAAAGTCAATGGATATGGAAAAGCTATAAAGTAATAACAGAATAAACATGAATAGACAATCTATATCACTAGTGACATACTATGCTGTAGTAACAGTCAGCGTACAGTACATGTGCATTGTGGTCTGTAATTAATAAATAAACATGCATTTTCCTGCATATTACTCTTTTAAAAGGATAGGATATTATGATACGTTGCTCAAAATCAACTTAACAAATGTAACCAGCAGCAATGCAGACATTTACTGTCCAGTAACTGACATTAATAACACCACTATACAGGATCTAGGAATCACCGGCAATTTAGCACATGTAGTGTGTGAAATATAATGTTTTGTGAATAGGGTCACTAGAAGATTATTTTGATACACACAGCATACTTTTATATTGATTTTTTTTTTTGCAGATGCAGCAATGCAGGCAGAAAACGAGCAGGCAGAGCCGGGAGAGGATTGAGACCTGGAGGACAGCTACAATGTTTTTGCTTTTCTATTTCATTTTTCAGTTTTTTTTAAATAAAGGTTTTATTGATAATGAGTTTCACTTGGTATTGTTTTGGTTTAAGTTGAGGTTGTTGTCCCAAACCTAGCATCATACTGTATATCAAATTAACTAAAACATTTTTCTAAGAGAAAATACAAACACTCAGCCTTTTATTTATATTATTATTTTTTTATTAACAAATAAAATCGCAATTAAAAATATAAAGTTATAGTAAGGAAATTGCAACTTGTAGAACACAAGATCAGGTCTCTACGGTAAAAAACAATGGAAACAAAACAATGAGGTAGACAGCATAGTAATAATAAAAAGAAATTCAAAGGAAATAAATATGACAGATTTACGTGTATATATTGTGACAACGTGTTCTTAATAAAATAGATTGGAGTATATATTAGATATAATTATAGACTTTTATTTGTTACTAATTTAAGAGACTCAAAATATTTTCGAAACTTTTCTGAAATGTAAATATAATAAATATATAATAAAATACAAAATGAAGAACCATAAAAGAGATGAGATTGACGATTCTTGCTCGTTCTTACAAAAACTGCAGTGATTGTCAACTCGCATGAATATTAAGATAAACCAGTTTGGAGGGTATGTTTTATGCAATATTTTTAAATGTAATTCCCTCACATTGTTCCAGATACAATTTCTAAAAAGAACCAGCCCTATGCCAGTTAATATCATTAAAGTGAGAATTCCAGAAAAATTTCCTACAGTGTTATTTTCTTTAAATTTAGAAAGCATTTTCTTATGTGCTCATTTGTACAATTCCTGCTCATAAAATCCATAATGTTTATATAAAGAGTAAAATTAAAATAAGGAACTTCATTCAGAAATGAGACGTAAACTCATCAAAGAAAATCGGATAACGAGATTGTTTTTCGGTTTCCGTTTTTTAATATCA
>NW_023268593.1:0-1118 GCF_013103735.1 Etheostoma cragini
CCCCCCCCCCCCCCCCGCCCTGAGATCCCCAAAAATAACATGATTGATTCCACCCAACGCTCTTTGCCAAGTACAAATCTCTACTTTCATTCATTTTTGGGCGTCTTATTCAATTTTATAGCATTGTAAAACAAATGGAAGTGTTTTTGAAATAGTATTGAGTAAAAGTTGACATATTCCAGTCTGTGATTATCATCAACATCCATTCCTTTAATTTTAGTCTCAATAATTCCTAATTTCTGCTTTTCTAACTCAAACATTAGGGATAATTTCCTATAAATGAGGTTTATTGACCATAAATTCCAAAAATAACTGTACAACTAAAGTTAATGAGTTAGTGTTACGTAGGGTTGGAAACATCAAAATGGGACAAAAACGCAATAAAAAGTTATAAACGTCGATAATAAGTGTTAATTGTCAAATTCCACGGGAAGATAACACGAGGGTTAACGTTACAAAAGCAACAACACTCACCCTACTATTACTAGTAGTACTAATACTTACTACTACTGCATGAATCCATATTTACCAGCTGTAATAACGTCCATATGTCCGTGTTTCAGGAGAACACCCGTACGCTAAGTGCTTCATCTGCAGTAAGACGGGACACCTGTCCCGGGCCTGCCCCGATAACCCCAAAGGACTCTACGCACAAGGTACCAGACGCAGATGTGACCTCCCGCCGTGAAGTATTTCATTAATATTAATAATAATAACAGTTCACGTGGTCGTGTGTGGGTTCCTGCAGGAGGTTCCTGTCGGGTCTGTGGGTCGGTGGAACACTTCCAGAAGGACTGTCCGGAGCATCAGGCTGCAAGTGAGTCCTCTTCAAATCAGTCAACCAAAATGGATTTATATGATGTTTATATTTAAATAATATATATCTATTTAGCATTTAACATCAGAAACCAAGAGTAAAAAACACACGTCATACAATAGAAAGAGTGAACTTAGAAAACAGTAAAACTAGAAACTAAACTGTTACAAGTTAAAAGCCAGAACTTGGACCTAAAAGGAGCTACTTCTGTTATAGTGTGTGTAGTCTAGACCGCTCTATAATCTACAGATAGAGCAGGTCTAGACCTCTCTATAATCTACAGATAGAGCAGGTCTAGACC
>NW_023268594.1:0-1042 GCF_013103735.1 Etheostoma cragini
GGACGTGGTAGAGCGTCCTCTGGTGGACAGACTATGCAACGCCATCACTAACAGGGACGTTGTAGAGCGTCCTCTGGTATAGAATAATTTATTTATCATTATACATGATTCTGATAAATTAACTTTTATATTATTTTTTATTAATCGTCCATTATAAATGCAGATACCGATAGATTGGGAAATGCCTAATATGGGCCGACATATCGGTCGATGTTAGGCATTTCCGTCGGTCGTGCTCTAATCACCAACGACTCAAAGACAGGAAACAGTGGAATTAAAGGTGATTAAAGGTGCACATCGTTTTTCTGGTTCAATGTTGTCAGGTTGGGTTTCCAGTGTGGGAAGATCGTGACATCTTCCCACACTGCGGCCTCAGAGAGGAGCCGTTATCTCCCGCTGAAAAGGACTGTCAGACTTAGATAATTACATCCTGAGATAATGACAGCAGAACGAGAAGCGGGGAGGAGGGCGAGGTGGAGGAAGAAAGACGCGAGAGAGGGATGATTGAGAAAAGGAGGCAACAAAAGAAATGCAGGAGAATAGAAATGACTCAAATAGCTCGTTTAAATAGCTCGTTTAAATAGCTCGTTTAAATAGCTCGTTTAAATAGCTCGTTTAAATAGCTCGTTTAAATAGCTCGTTTAAATAGCTCGGGATGCAACTAACAACTCTCATTGTCGATTCATTTGCTGATAATCTTCTCGATTCTTGTTCTATTAAATAAATGTCGGAAAGGAAAAATGTTGATTCCAGTTTCTCAGAGTCCAAGATGAAGTCCTCGATGTCTCTCAGTCCAAACCCAACGATACTCGGCTTAATGTGATAACAAGAAGACTAACCTCCAGATCTGAGAAGGTGAAAACTGAATTATGTGCTGTAAGGAAAACTGATCTGATCGTTGGTATGTGTGTGTGTGTGTGTGTGAATATATGTGTGTGTGTGTGTGTGTGTGTGTGTGTGAATATATGTGTGTGTATCTGTTTGTATGGGTGTGTGTATATATGTGTGTTTGTGTGTGTGTGTGTGTGTGTATATATGTGTG
>NW_023268595.1:0-1374 GCF_013103735.1 Etheostoma cragini
CGCAGCTACACCACAACTACACCACAACTACACCACAACTACACCGCAACTACACCACAACTACACCGCAGCTACACCACAACTACACCGTAACTACACCACAACTACACCGCAACTACACCACAACTACACCGCAACTACACCACAACTACACCGCAACTACACCGCAGCTACACAGCAACTACACCAAAACTACACCGTAACTACACCACAACTACACCACAACTACACCGCAGCTACACCACAACTACACCGCAGCTACACAGCAACTACACCACAACTACACCGCAGCTACACCGCAACTACACCACAACTACACCGCAGCTACACCGCAGCTACACCACAACTACACCGCAACTACACCACAACTACACCGCAGCTACACAGCAACTACACCGTTACTACACAACAGCTACACCACAACTACACCACAACTACACCGCAACTATACAACAGCTACACCACAACTACACCGCAACTACCCAACAACTACAACGCAACTACCCAACAACTACACAACAACTACACCGCAACTACCCAACAACTACACCACAACTACCCAACAACTACACAACAACTACACCGCAACTACCCAACAACTACACAACAACTACACCGCAACTACCCAACAACTACACCACAACTACACCGCAGCTACACAGCAACTACACCGCAACTACACAACAGCTACACCACAACTACACCGCAACTACACCACGACTACACCGCAACTACACCGCAACTACACAACAGCTACACAACAACTACACTGCAACTACACAACAGCTACACCACAACTACACCGCAACTACCCAACAACTACACAACAACTACACCGCAACTACACAACAACTACACCGCAACTACACAACAACTACACAACATCTACACCGCAACTACCCAACAACTACACAACAACTACACTGCAACTACACCGCTACCGCACAGCAACTACACGGCAACTACACAACACTAGGTAACAGCGTGCACACTGATAATGACCGACGTCTGTTTTTCCCGCGACATCGACATTTTTATTTTTGTCACATTCTTTTGTATTTTTTGGAGAGAAAAAAATCTTGAAAGTTTTCATTTGAAAGTCGCTTGTGTGTGTGTGTGTGTGTGTGTGTGTGTGTGTTTGTTCCAGTGTGTCTCCTCCCTCTCTAGAGGACACGGTGGAGTCTCTATTCAGACGTCTGAGAGAGAAGAAACAGGCTCTGGGTCTGCCGGACGACACCAAGGTCCCTGAATGCACCATTACACCCATAGACATCAATATTACATATACAGTCTATTATTACACTAAGTGTGTGTTTCTCTGTGTGTGTGCGTGTGTGCGTGTGCGCGTGTGAGTGTGTGTGTGTGTGTGTGTGT
>NW_023268596.1:0-1067 GCF_013103735.1 Etheostoma cragini
GGTCTTTAGTCTGGATCTGGTCTTTAGTCTGGATCTGGTCTTTAGTCTGGATCTGGTCTTCAGTCTGGATCTGGTCTTCAGTCTGAAAGCATCTGGTCAGCGGACCCAAGTGCTCTGACTGGAGTGTCTAAAATCAACATATCCGTTAAACAAGCCCAAAGTTGCTTATAACAAGCGGACTTGTGTCAACACCGGGTCTGGCACGGAGTAATGAACGTGGCCCGAGATCAATCACAGAGCCCCGTACGCTTAGCTAGCAGCGGAGCTAACTGGTAGCTTAAGAGATCCCAGAGAGTCCGTCATCCTCGGCCTGATCGGAGACTGGAGGACTCCAGGAGGACTGGACTGGAGGACTCCTGGAGGACTCCAGGAGGACTGGACTCGAGGACTCCAGGAGGACTCCCAGGAGGACTCCAGGAGTCCCACATGCAGGGGAACGCTTCTTAATTATCTGTTTATATATTCATCATTTATCCTTTATTTTATTTTCCAAAGCCATATTTGAGCACACACACACACACACATGCAGATTTGTTTAAATGTTAAGAGGAAGATTGAAAAAGAGAAACTGGATCTGTGATTTCAGATCTCGCTGCTGTCAGACTCTGATTAACCTGGAGTCCCCGTCTCAATTATTATGTTATGTTTTAGGCCTGAAATCCATTTAAAATGTACCCATTACCATATAAGGACATGTCCTCTCAGCGTCTCTCTAGTAACGTCCGTCTGGTCCCGGGAGCTTTGTCCTTCTCACGGATACTTCTACTTTTATACTTTAAGTACATTTCCAAGCCTGTACTTTGTTACTTTTACTTGAGTAAAGAAGTTAAATCTGTACTTCCACTTTTACTAGAATATTTCTTAACACGAGTATTTGTACTTCTACTTAAGTACGGGGAGTGAGTACTTTTGCGACCTCTGCTGTTAGATTTTAAACTCTTAGCTACCAGCGACGCTAACGCTGTTGAACCAGCAGAAGTGGATTGGGACCCTGAACGCACCTGCACCAGGCGCTGCACACCAAACAGGCCCTGAACGCACCTGCACCAGGCGCTGCACACCAAACA
>NW_023268597.1:0-1598 GCF_013103735.1 Etheostoma cragini
AACATAGTGTCCCAACGATAGGGACAACATAGTGTCCCAACGGTAGGGACAACATAGTGTCCCAACGGTAGGGACAACGGTACGGGCAACATAGTGTCCAACCGGAGACGGTATGGTCAACATAGTGTCCCAACATGTAACGTACAAACAAAATGGTGTCCTAACAGGTAACGTGTGGACAACATAGTGTCCAACGGGAGACGAGATAGTGTCCCAACGGTACGGGAAACTTCTCTGGAACTACAGAACATCTTAAAGTTGTGTCTGTGCTCGTTAAGGAGGGTCAGGTGAGTCGCACCGATCCAATCAGAACGCTAACGAGGTTAACGATCTGGACTGATACCTGCACACACACGCAGGCACCCACACGGGCGCCCACACACACACTCACACACACACACACACACACACACACACTCACACACACACACACACACACACACACACACACTATTGATCTCTGGTAATGAGAGAACAGAGACTGAGATCACTGATTGATGATTTAAAGAGAAGTCGGTTTAATATTAGTCTGAACAGCTGCAGTGAACGCAGTGATGTCATCTTGTCACAACAACAACAAAGAGAAAAGCATGAAAATACTCAAGTAAAATTCAAGTACCTCAACATTTGAACTAAACTGCAGTACTGCAGTACATCAGTAGAACTTAATGAGAATCAGAAAACTTCTCTAACTTCCAGAATGATTCGATGATTTCTTTCTTACCTTTTCTGAAAGTTTGCTGCAGCTGTTGAAGATTCAAACAGGAAGTGGGACAGCCCAAGTGGACTTATAGATGGGTGTGGCGGGGGGGGGGGGGGGGGGGGGGGGGGGGGGGGGGGGGGGGGGGGTTGGACTGTTCCATGTTGAGTGTGTCTGAAACTAGGGACTTTTTGTCAAGGCGAAGAACTAATTATTCTAAAAACACACACAAGCACACACACACACAAACTAACACACAGACACGCTCATACACGTACACATGCACACACAGACACGCACACAAACTAACACACAGACACGCACACACACACACACACACACAAACTAACACACAGACACGCACATACACGTATACAAGCACACATGCACACGAACACGCACACACACGTACAGACACATGCGCACACACACGTGCACAAACACACATACACGCACACACACACACAAAAATGATCACACACACCCACGCACACCAGCACACACACACACACACACCAGCCCCAGACGAGTGTGTTTCCTGCATCAGCATGTTGCTGAACATCATCCCGTCCTCCATCTGTCTCTAACACCAACAGAAACATTTGTAACAGAGTGAACTGTTAATGATCACAAAGTGCAACCTGTCAGCAATTAAACACGCTCATTAACACAACATCTATTCTAATAATAAACTGTTTTACTTTCTAAAAGGAAAAGCACGAATATTTCACCAAGGAAATGAGTTTGTTAGCATATCTCCCCCAGACTCCATGTAAATAATCACTACTTTTATCACCATAAAACACACTTCATTCAAAGCGGACAGAAACTAAATAAAACTACCAAAAGCCGTCTTGGTTCATCTTTCCACTGTTCCACCAATCACCACTCTGGTCTG
>NW_023268598.1:0-1430 GCF_013103735.1 Etheostoma cragini
CAGGAGATAGCAATGGTGCTACAATAGTTCAAAATAAAACACAAGGGAAACTGTCCATGGTTATAAAAAAGAGGGGACCCGTCCGTGGCGTTCAAGCCAATTGAAACTAAGGGACAGGGAGGGCTTTCCAAGGTGCTAAAACACAATGGGGAGCTGTCCATGGTGCTAAACCGCTTGACACGTAAACAGAGGGAGAACTGTCCACGGTGCTAAAACAATGGAGAACTGTCCATGATACTAAAACAATGGAGAACTGTTCATGGTGCTAAACTTAGTGTTGGGTTTTAACCCTGTGAATGCTGGATAATGAGTATTAGCCGCTTCAGGGCTCCTATCAGACAGCACGAGTCACCAGATGGAGTTAAACTTTTTAATTGGTAGAACGTAGACAGGCAGTCACAAGTTGTACATTGTTGCTTGAATGAATGAACGAATGAATGACTGGACTGAATGAATGAATATTGAATCAAGTTTCTGAAATAAATCCAAAAAAGAAAGTACATTAGCGCCACAGCTGATATGCCTATTATTATCTAGCAGAATAGGTTATTATTAATCTAATCAAACTAAAAAACTGGCAAAAGATATACAACTATCACAATGTGCAAATAAAATGAATATCCTATCTTGCACAGCACCAAAAACGAGTCACACACAAGCTAGCAACATCTATGGTAGGCAGTGGAAATATTTGCTAGCTAGCAAACACAAATAAGCTAACTGCTTCACATTACAGGGTAAAAACTGTTAACATTAGCATAACGTTTAAGACAGAAACAACTTGGGGATAGCTTAATCTGCTGTTACAATAGCTAGATTTAAGTACCAACTTACGTCGTCTCTGACTTTAACACATGTGACTGCCATAATAAAATAACAAAAAGTGTCACGGCGATTTCTGACGTAACTTACGTAACTTAATTAACGTAGCCATAACTAACATAACTTTAACTACACAGTCTCTGTAGCATGAGGAATTCACAACACATAGCTATCCATGATGCTTACACAGTTGACAGTAAAAGACATCTTTACATTAAAAGTCAGGGAACTGTCCATGGTGATGAAACACAGGGGACTGTTCATGGTACTAAAAGACAGGGGGAACTTTCCATGGTGCTAAGCCTCTTTACCATAAAAGAGGAAACTCCATGGTGATGAAAGACAAGGAGAGCTATGCATGGTGCTAAAGTATTTAAACCAAAACATAGAGAGAACTGTCTATGTTGCTAAAATACGGGGGGGGGGGCTGTCCATGGTACTAAAAGACAGGGAGAACCATCCATGATGCTAAAACACAGGGAGAATTTCCCATGGTGCTAAACGGTTTTAACTAATATGTAGCAGGTATGAAAAACGTTTGAATTCCACCAAATATCCCTCATTTTACTGTGTATTTTTGGTTTTGGTTTGTTTGCTGTTAATTTAAT
>NW_023268599.1:0-2228 GCF_013103735.1 Etheostoma cragini
GTAGACCTCCCTTTAAGGCTGGCGTAGACCTCCCTTTAAGGCTGGCGTAGACCTCCCTTTAAGGCTGGCGTAGACCTCTATCTTGCTATTAGTTCTTATTTTGAATTTAAATCGAGTTTAGATGAGTTCGTCACCGCTGCTGTAATTTTGGACTTTGGATTTCGCGGGGTTTGCGTTTACAACGTAGCTGGTGTAATGACGTCAGCTACGCAAAGGTCCAGTAATATCTCGATTTTAATTGTCCCGTGTTTGATATGTAACGGAGATTATTACAGCAGAGTTGTGCTTTTTTGCCGTACATGTTAAAGAATACAGGATCGAAGTGCACATGTGCAACATTGGCTAATCGCTTGAATGGACAGTAAAGGCACTATTAGCTTATTCTACCATATTTTCTATTTGATTATGCGTAACGCTAAATTTGTCATTGTACCGTCTAAATTATTGGAATAACACACATATAATCATAAGAATAAACAGTACAAATACAAATACAAGCTTATTTAAAACATTTATTTAATAAACATTTTTATGCTTGAATTTTGTCAAGGTAGGCAGTGCCTACCTTGACAACCCTGACTGCACGTCACTGATCTGGACTAGTTTTTCCTGTCCCCTCTCAGGACTCCCTTTGTTAAGTTTAACCCATTCATACTAATTCATTCATTGTGTCTTGGTTCCCTGAAACAGACACTCTAACCTCATTACATAAGACTACCAATACAAAGAACAGTGCGAGGTGTGTTACCAAGACAAATCTGCAGTGATACGACAGGAAATTAACAATATTGACTAAATATTAAAGAGACAGAAAGAGAGAGAATGAAACGTCTTACCGTCTGTGATACTTGAGGAAGGTTACGACTCAGCAGGAAAGTTTATTCTGTCTCTACTGTTGTTGTTTTAAAGAATTCATCAACTTAGACATCCAGCGATGTGACCAATGAAAACGTCCTGCGGTGGGTGACAGGGACCAATCAGAGTCTGCCCTGTCTCGTCGTGGGCATTACCACTGAAATCACCTGGTTTACAAGAAGCTGTTTATCGTAGAGCTGCACCCTTAACAAACCACAGAGCATACCTTACTTTGACGTAAGGTATGCTCTGGCACACACCCTGAAGCTTACAGTCCCAAAGGAGTAAATTCACATTTAAGAAGCTGGACTTAGAGAATTTTGACTTTATCATTCATAAATAATGTCTCAACCCTAGTAATTGATCATGCAAAAAGTTGGCGGTGAATTAAATAGATGATAGTCTATATCTGGGATGGCTCTGGTGTTTGGACAGATGTCCGTCCCCGTCCTCTGTCTCTATGTTGGCGTTCTAACCTCCGTCAGAGACAGAAGCGGGGACGGGAATCAGGGTGACATCACTCTCTATTACTACCAATCAAACGGTTGCATCTTAAAGGTGCCCTGCCATGGGTAACACATGACTTTGTGCTAATGTCTAGAATCCCACCATGGACTCTGTAACTTGTTACCATGGTTACCTTGTTTCAAGCCGTTCTAGCGTGGTATGGAAGCCTGCAGGAAGACTAAGCTCACATTAATATTCAACCAGCTAAGCTGCTGGAATCTGATTGGCTGACAGATAGCCAATGAGAGCCTGGCAATCAGCATCCTTTACACAGCTCATGAATATTAATGAGCTGATTTCTCCTCTTATTTCTTTTCGGGGCCTAGAGCTGACACACACACACACACACACACACACACACACAAACACACACACACACACACATGTTTCAGTCTTTGTCTTCATGGGGAGACTTCTGCGATCATTAGACGATCATTTCATACTTTGTCTGCAAAGCAGAGACAACACCGAGCAGACGAAGACGCTGACGTCTGAATACTGGACGGGAATCTGAAGGAAATCAAGGGAATGAAAAATAAATCACATGTTCTTTGACATTAGACACAGTATGGGACTTAAAATGATTTAAAGCTAATGGACTAATAGTAACAAAAGTTTTTATATAGCTGATGTCTACATCTTAACTGTTCTTTGTGTTGTGTTTTCTGTATTTTATCCTCTTCTTTCTGTCTTTCTGTATTAAAGTTTCTTTCTTCTTTAATTTATTTTTCCATTAAGTAAGGTTGTGATGTTCTTTGGATGAGAATGAATATCTTTGGCGTGTTTTGTAAGGATGATGCCGAGTTGTTCAATCACTGTAGAACATCTCTGTAAAAGTTGGTTCTTGGTGTTTGGAACTTCCTGTT
>NW_023268600.1:0-5541 GCF_013103735.1 Etheostoma cragini
GAATCTGTGTGAGTGTGAGTGAGTGACTGACTATGTGTGAGTGTGTGTGTGAGTGTGAGTGAGTGAGTGACTGACTGAATCTGTGTGAGTGTGTGTGAGCGAGTGACTGACTGTGTGTGAGTCTGTGTGTGTGTGTGAGAGTGTGTGTGAGCGAGTGACTGACTGTGTGTGAGTGTGTGTGACAACGCATTTTAACGCAACATTTAGTGGCGTTTAGATATGAGAGGAAAGGCCTGAGTATCATGTAGCTGGTCGATGGTCTGCAGAGACAGACACATCTGCTACATGGATATTAACGTCAGGAGTTACTACGCTGCGTCCATGCAAGCTGTCCCGTCTCTGGTCCCGTGGTCAGGACCAGAACCAGAGACGGTACGGGCAACATCTGTGTCCCAACAGATGACGGTACATCAGTGCAGACAGCAGTGTTTGTGTGTGTTTGTGTGTGTTTGTGTGTGTGTATATTGGCGTTGGATGCAATGGCATCTTTTTATTTCTAAAGGCGGTATCAGGACGTCTTCCTCCTTATCTGAACACCTCCATCCTCCCGAGGTCTGCAGGGACACATCACCTGCTCACACAGGATCTGGTTTTATTGACAGTCCCTGAAGCCCGCACTGACTTTGGCAAAAAGGCTTTTATTATTATGTATATTTTTAATTTTGCAGCACCATGTGCATGGAATCAGCTTCAGAATGAACTCCAGCTCAAGGAGTTGGTCTCACTTTTATTCTTTTAAAGGCTTTTAAAGGCAGTCTGGATGTCTCTGGTTTTATTTTGATTTAGGACCCAGGGTTTTTTATGATGACATTGTTGTTTGAATATGAGTGAAAGTGTGTTTTATGTATTTGCCAGGAAGTGTCTCTGTGTCTATTTGAAATTGTGCTGATGCCACTTGACAGGACACTCTTGTAAAAGAGATTTTAAATCTCAAAGAGTTTTTTTATCCTGGTTAAATAAAGGTTTGAATGAATGAATATATATATATATATATATATATATATATATATATATATGTGTGTGTGTGTGTGTGTGTAACCTTTATTTATTCAGGTAAGTCAATTGAGAACAAAATCTTATTTGCAACGACAACCTTACCACTCCCCCAATACAATTGTAAGATACTTTAAATTTAGTATTTGCATTCAATCTTCTTGCCTATTGTACGTATGACTTCTCTATTGTTATAGCTTTAGCTACTTTGCATATTCGTATTAATTATATAAAATATTATGAATAATCTATGATGCGTTAAAGTGGATAAAGACGAGACTTTATTGATCCGGTGGTGAACAAGCTAGCTGCCAAGTCAAGCTTCCGCTGTTGTTTTGGTTAAAGTAACTCAACAGTAACACAAAAGTTACTGATAAAGATAGATAGATAGATAGATAGATAGATAGATAGATAGATAGATAGATAGATAGATAGATATTGGTCCCAATAAAATGGGAAAATATAGTGTTCCAGCAGCAAAATCAGTCCCACAGCACAGAATATAAATATAACTGAAATACTAGCATACAATATACATACATGAGATAATAATAGGCTAAAACACAAGAACACATATTTGAATATATACAAGTTGGGAATACAAAAATGTGCAACTGCTTAAATAGCATTACAATTCAGAGACAGTAATACCGTAATATACCTAATTACTCTCAAATGACAGCAACTAGAAGTCAATAACGTATTACAATTTGGAAGTAACTTGCCCAAACACTGACTATAAATACTCGTTAGTTGTTGTGAAGTAATACTGACATTACCTAACCGCTTACTCCACATCATCAGGCGCAAATTCACTAGCTAACTTCCTGTTTTGCGTTAGCTAAATAACACCAAAATTACCGATACACCTGCACCAGATCAATAGACATATCGATTAGCTTCGTGGCTATTGACAAGACTGGGAACCATCACACTGTCACTTATTTGTCTAACTATCTCAATAACAACCCCCCCCCTCGTAACAGTGTCCGGTAACGCTACGTAACGTTAGCTACTCGGTCAGCTAGCTAGCGTTAGCTGCTAATGCTACTTCCATTCCGGTTGCCGTAGTGAGCCGATGGGACACTGTCGACGGCACCCGGCTAATTTGTCGCTTTCGTCGGTGTTATATCGACCAGAAGACGTTGACAAAGGTGAGTTTTGTGATAAATACCAACGCTGTCATTTGACGGTGCGTACACGCCCCCACAGCCATTAGCTCGCCGCTAGCTTAGCACCGAAGACAAAGCAGCTGACGTTCATTTTGTACACAGTCGCGCTAACGTTAGCTTAGCTTAGCTTAGCTTAGCTTCCCCCGGCTAAGCTGACAGCTCACCCGGACCTGTCATGTATCGACTTTAAAAATTCGCACTTACTATTCGGGATTCATCGTCGACTACGGCTTATAAACTGTTGTTACTGTGAATGCCGCTGGATACCGTCGCAGATTAGCTGTTAAGATGGCTGCGTAGTGAAGAAAATACACCGTTTTGGGGTTTTTTTGTCACGAACTGGCTAAACTGGTTGTCGCAGCCAGAACAGCATAATCGAATCAAATATGGCTGTCAGCGGTACCTACCCGGACATACCAGAGGCTATGAATCATGGGTAGTGTAGTCTTTTTTGCAATGGGCGTTAACACGGCGGTCAGGTTAAAATAAAATTACTAATACGCAAGAATTGAATAAAAAAATAAAAATAAAAAAAGTTATGTAGTGTAAGAAGACCAAGCAATAAGAAAAAGGGAAATAAAAACAGGAAAAAATAAATAATCGTAAAAAATTTAAATTTTCACTTTATTTCATGTTTTAGTTTATCTTCTGTTAGCAACACTTTTAGCAACTAGCAACACGCTTCATTCAATACGGGACTCACAGCAAGACCGGTTCCCATAGCAACAGGCAGTGAGACGGACGCAGTGCGGTACTGTAGTAACACGAGTGATTGAAACCGTCATTTAAACAACCACAGCATCCAAAAACAATGACTATAATATGTACTCACAAGTCATACATGGCGGCCATCTTGGATTTCATATCGAAATTCTTGCTCGGTGTCCCCTCCTCAATGTGAGTCGAGTGCAGATTTGAGTCGCGCGTGCGTCACTTTGTGACAAGTAGCGTATAAGATGCTAACGAGAGACTTCTGTAATGTCAACACAGTAAAAATGGACCTACTTAATGAAGTTGGTTCACTGCTAGCTTAGCTACAAGTTAGCATCAAACACAACAAAGGCTGTCAGTTGAATGGTGTTTTGAGCTAACGTTAGCAACAATCAACCATAGATAGCTACAACGTTTTGGAAATGACTGCTAGCTTAGCTACAAGTTAGCATAAAACACAACAAAGGCTGTCAGGTGAATGGTGTTTTGAGCTAACGTTAGCATCAAACAACCATAGATAGCTAAAACGTTTTTGAAATGACTGCTAGCTTAGCTACAAGCTAGCATCAAACACAAGAAAGGCTGTCAGTTGAATGGTGTTTTGAGCTAACGTTAGCAACCAAACAACCATAGATAGCTAAAACGTTTCTGAAATGATTTCCATCTTCTGTTATTGTTTGTAATGACAAACTTTATTATTTCATGGATTTCACAAATTTCAGTATGACAGTTATGTCGTAAACCGTTCAAATCTGAGCATGTGGGAGGGACATCGGAACTCGGGAGTGACACCAAGTTCCGAGCTTGGAAATCCGAGGAAAGGGGCCGTGTTGTTGCATGTTGCTAGGCAACGCTTGACTTTCTAGTCGGAACTCCGACTCAAATAAATAACCGAACGTAGCATTAGTTTCCGTGTCGGTACTCTTGCCTGCTTTTCCAAACTGGGGGCGTGCCGACTGTCATCTACTGTGGCTAAAACACTGGCTATGGAGAACTAGCTACAAGCTCACTTCAAAAGGTCTGAACTTTAATATTACAGCTGGAGCTCATTAAGGTGGAGCTCATTAAGGTGGAGCTCATTTTAATCTGGGTTGCTTACCATCTAATAATGTATCGTCATGCATTAGTTGGTGTTATGTATTAAAGGTGTCCTGCCACTCAAAACCGCTTTTACTTGCATTTTTTTTAAATATTTCAGTTCCATATGTGTGTGTGTGTGTGTGTGTGTGTGTGTGTGTGTTTGTTTGTGTATTTGTGTAGATGAAATGCTACCTCCTCTGTCAGCTCTAGCCACTGGAAAGAAATAAGAGGAGAAATCAGCCAATCGCAACAGCTGGTCAGTCTGACGTCATGCTGCCTAAGCTCATTAATATTCATGAGCTGGGTAAAGGATACTGATAGCCAGGCTCTCATTGGCTAGCTGTTAGCCAATCAGAGTCAAGCAGCTTAGCTGGTTGAATATTAATGAGAACTGGTCCAAATGGAGCAGAGTCCATGGTAGCACTTCAGACATTACCACAAAGTCATGAGATACGCGTGGTAGGGCACCTTTAATAATGTAAATGCACAAAGTAACGTGAAGTAACTTAAATAATTAATTAAAAGCTCTAAAAAGTACAATATTTATTGCTGAGTGGTAGGAAGTAGCATGACATGGAAAAACATTGTACTTTAGTACAAAACTTTTTACTCAACATTTACATTCATTTAATACCTTGAGTTACCTTAAAGATTCACATTAATAATTCAGCTCACGTCCCCGATTTTTCCAACAGCTTTTATTTCATTCTACAAACATGGGAAAAAATTGTAATAAATGTGAGAAACACAGATTGTAAAAATGATATGGTATTGTCGCATCTCTGTTATAATCCAGCATTTTTATATGTACACTGATCAGGCTATTAAAAGTACTATATGCATACATTACATCTTTAATTTCTTGTTACTGTGGAACTTTATTTAATTTTTTGGCGATCTCGCAGAATCTAGATTAGATAAATTAGACTATAGAACATATTTCCCCCTTCAGAGTCGTTAAAGTTAATAAAAAAACAAAGTTAAGACACATTCATCAGACAATAATAAAGCTATGTGAAACTTATATTGAGTAAAATATGTAAACCCTGCACCCATCATAATTAATGTCCATCATTCAAACACATTTTAACTCACTTCCAGACATATTATGAGCCCTACAAGGTTCGCAGGCGTTAAATACTCCGACCGGCCGCTGACGGTGCCATGTACCCGGTTTAAAGTTACCTTTTGTCAGCTACACTCAACTATCAATGGCCTCCCAGCAACTGACAGCTCACGGCGCTCTGATGCCCACTCCTAGTAACCTTTTGTTGGCTAAATTGAACTGTAAAGGCTGCTAAACTTAACTAGGTCGTCACATGACCAGCTGGTGGACGCCTAAATACGAAGGAGATCATACGGATGCAGAGGCAACACATGCTCACGCCCATCTCGTAAAATATGGACGCATGGTCAGGTGCCTTTGTCGTTGTTATTGACGCTAAAAGTCTCCTTTAGCGTCATATAACACATGCTTGGTTGTCTCCTTTAGCGTCATATAACACATGCTTGGTTGTCTCCTTTAGCGTCATATAACACACGCTTGGTTGTCTCCTTTAGCGTCATATAACACGCTTGGTTGTCT
>NW_023268601.1:0-1321 GCF_013103735.1 Etheostoma cragini
TCTCTCTCTGTGTGTGTGTGTCTGTGTGTGTCTGTGTGTGTGTCTCTGGCTCTGTGTTGCGTCTCTCGGAGGACAGCTAACAACGTCTTGTCCACTTATTGGCAGCGTCTCCAGTCTTAAATCCTCCGCCGTGTGTTTGTGCTGAAACACTGAAGCTATTGTGTGTGTGTGTGTGTGTGTCTCTCTCTGTGTGTGTGTGTGTGTCTCTCTCTGTGTGTGTGTGTGTGTGTGTGTCTCTCTGTGTGTGTGTGTGTGTGTGTGTGTGTGTGTGTCCAGTTTCCTCCCAGAGGTCAAACACAGTCTTTACGTGTCTTTTAGTCAACGCACTCTGACTGTTAAATAACAAAAAATAACAAAGTCTATCTTCACCAAGATGTTTTCATTTTTTTGTTTTTTTGTTTAATTTTCATTAAAGTCTAAACTTTGGTATTTTTACACCTGGACCCCATTTTTTAAACATGTTTTGTGTCTAAGTGACTGATGGTAACAACAATCTTTGAAATTGGTGTTAAGCTAAACAAGCTGCCATTTAAAGCGCCTATATCGTGCTCCTTTCTAGTGTTATATTTGTATTTGAAGGTTGTAGACCTACCTGAGTAGGTTTCCATGGTTTAATTAAAAAAAAAAACTCATTTACATGTGGAGATATGCTGCTCTATACACACTAAAAGTAGTGATTATTTACATGGAGTCTGGTGGAGATATGCTGCTCTATACACACTAAAAGTAGTGATTATTTACATGGAGTCTGGTGGAGATATGCTGCTCTATACTCACTAAAAGTAGTGATTATTTACATGGAGTCTGGTGGAGATATGCTGCTCTATACACGCTAAAAGTAGTGATTATTTACATGGAGTCTGGTGGAGATATGCTGCTCTATACACGCTAAAAGTAGTGATTATTTACATGGAGTCTGGTGGAGATATGCTGCTCTATACTCACTAAAAGTAGTGATTATTTACATGGAGTCTGGTGGAGATATGCTGCTCTATCTCTGTTATGTTATCTTGGGTTGAAAGTCTGATTTGTAATCGTGATTTTTATTTTTTTACAGCTTAGTAACTTCGATACTATCAAACGTATAAATAACAGATAACGTTTTAAAGACATAGGATTGTAAAAGTATAACTTTTGACAACGTGCAACGTGAAAACTAAAGGTTACAGATTAGATTAAAACGGTGTCATCAGCCTGCCGTGACCTTTGACCTCTGAGGACAAACTGAACGGGCTGTCGACCGTGACAGAAATCACTAGAGTGTGAAAAAGCTCACATTTAGCAGCTGTGTGTGTGTGTGTGTGTGTGTGTGTGTGTGTGT
>NW_023268602.1:0-1150 GCF_013103735.1 Etheostoma cragini
CCCCCTACACCCTGGAGACCCCCTACACCCAGGAGACTGACCTGTGACACACTTGTCAGTCTGGATGTTCCCCTCCAGTCTGATCCTCTGCAGCTCGTCCTCCAGAATCAACTCGTCTGAGTCGCTGATGAACTTCACTCGAACCGGCTGAGGCAGCAGGTTGTGCTGGAAGACAAAAAATAATTATTATTATTATTATAATAATAATTATCACTACTTTTAGCGTGTATAGAGCAGCATATCTCCACCAGACTCCATGTAAATAATCACTACTTTTAGTGTGTATAGAGCAGCATATCTCCACCAGAGTCCATGTAAATAATCACTACTTTTAGCGTGTATAGAGCAGCATATCTCCACCAGACTCCATGTAAATAATCACTACTTTTAGTGTGTATAGAGCAGCATATCTCCACCAGAGTCCATGTAAATAATCACTACTTTTAGTGTGTATAGAGCAGCATATCTCCACCAGAGTCCATGTAAATAATCACTACTTTTAGTGTGTATAGAGCAGCATATCTCCACCAGACTCCATGTAAATAATCACTACTTTTAGTGTGTATAAAGCAGCATATCTCCACCAGACTCCTTCCTGTCGGTCTAATCACCTCCTCGCTGATCTCCTTCAGGATCGAAGGCTGCAGCTCCATACGCTTGAACAAGGTTCCCACAATGCAACACTGCTCCCCGGGCTGAAGATCACACAGCTTCCGGATGAGCACATCAGATCCTGGCGAGACAGAAAGACACGATTCGGGGGACAATTAGGGCCAAAATAAAGTCACATGTCTGTGTGTGTGTGTGTGTGTGTGTGTGTGTGTGTGTGTGTGTCTATACAGATGTGTATTTAATGTTTAATAATTATATTATATAATATTTATGTAATTTTATTTACATAAACCAGATTATTTGAACTGTTTTATGAACAGAAGTTCCCTAAACGCCTCGTTATCGTTCCTCGACCGGCAGATAGAGAATAAATCTCATCATCACACTTAGTTCTCTCTTTCATTTCAGCTTTCATTCTCTTTTCTACACTTTTGTTTATATTTTGCACTCTAATAACAAATATTCTTGTGACGAAGGACGACCTCTGCAGGCTGGTAAAACTGGCTGATGAAAATCAGCCAATCAGGAGCGGCACTGC
>NW_023268603.1:0-1212 GCF_013103735.1 Etheostoma cragini
CACACACACACACACACACACAGACAGAGAGACACACACACATAGAGAGACACACACACACACACATAGACACACACAGACACACACACACACACACACAGACACACACACACACACAGAGACCCCCCCCACCAGAACCTATGAGTCACCGTAGCGCTGCTCCAGCCTCCCGGCACCGCTCGGCCGTGTTGCTATGTAATTAAACTCCTGGATCCATCCGCCCAAAATTACACACTCCTCAAAAGTCATTCATAATTACACACTCCCGTAAAGTCATTCATAATTACACACTCCCGTAAAGTCATTCATAATTACACACTCCCGTAAAGTCATTCATAATTACACCATGACACTCAAGTAAAAGTACTATTACTGCAGAATAATGTGACTCGAGTACAACTAAAAGTATTCATCCAAATAATTAAATTACCGGAGTAAGAGTACAAATGTGCTTGGGGAGTGTGTGTGTGTGTGTGTGTGTGTGTGTGTGTGTGTGTGTGTGTGTGTGTGTGTGTGTGTGTGATGCCTTCATGTGAGGGTCGGATATCAGGGCGTCATTTCCATTTATGAATTTACGACACCTGTGTGTGTGTGTCCATGTCCGTTCGTGTGTGTGTGTGTGTGTGTGTTTCAGATACACACACACACACAGATTCACAGACACACACACACACAGATTCACATACACACACACACAGACAGACACACACACACGGTATGTGACCATCTCTAATTCAGAGTATTTATAACTGGAGTTATCTCAGGACACGTTATAGTTAGAGCGATGACAAACAACCTGCCGTGATTGGCCGATGTGTAATCAGCCAATCAGCACGCAGCGTCTAAATATACTCTGCTACTGTAACCTCCACACGCCAAACATGGCTCGGCTGTCTGCGCCGGGGAGCCAATGAAACGCCGCGCTGCAACTCCACTTGTTCATGTCTCACTTACGGTTTGGGCCTCATGAAGCCAACAACTAACTTTGTTTGCCATCCTGATAAAAAAGCTAGAAGAGGTGAAAAAAGCAACAAAAACAAAATTGTATAAAAAAGGTTGGAAAAAAAGCGACATCAATGCTACAGAAAGAATAGAAAAAAGCAAAAAAAACACTAAAAAAGCAACATAATTGTAAAATAAAAGCATCAAAATGTAGGAAAAAAGCAAAAAATGTAAAAACAACGTGTGTGTGTGTGTGTGGGGGGGGGGGGG
>NW_023268604.1:0-1648 GCF_013103735.1 Etheostoma cragini
AAGCAGCACCCAGAGGAGTAAACAGAAGGAGGGGGGGGGGGGTAGAAGCGTGTGATTGGACAGGAGCTTACATATTTACACTGTATGAATCCACAAACCCATTTATCATCTATAATCACAACATAATGATGTCATAAATGCATGCTTGCTCTACTGAAATGAAAGAATTCCTAAAAACATGCACGTTAGTCGTTGGATAACACGAGAGTTGGCTGACCTCTTCCTGAACTTTCCACAAGACATTTGAACAGTGTGACTACTACTTGATGCACATCTGGATAACAATAACATTCTATAATAAATAATAAAAGTCTTAAGTGTTGTACCCATTCAGAAAAAGACCTTTCTAAACCTGTTAGAACAGCTACGACGTAGCTAGCGCTGAACCAACCAGACTCCATGTGAGAAACAGCCCTTTTAGCGTGAATAGAGCCAACAGATTGTTACATGTAAATCAGTAAAGTTTGGGTTTATTTCTACCAACACTGGTGTTGTGATGGTTGGGGAAGTGTAGAGAAGACCAAAAACAGCTGTTTGTAGCTTTATTTGGTTTCTGTTGACTTTGAATGACGTGTGTAACACGCTGATAAAATGACTGATTATTTACATGGAGTTTGCATGTGGGATTTAGGGCGGTAGCCTACTGAAGGGCCTGGAGTTTCTACTTTGTGCGTTGATGTGTGCGTCAATCTCTCTAAGAGAATAGCAGGGCTGGAGTGTGTGTGTGTGTGTGTGTGTGTGTGTGTGTGTGTGTGTGTGTGTGTGTGGTAGAGCGAGAGAGACAGTGATGGTGATTATCTTCAGAGTGAGTAGTGACTCTAGAGTCATAGTGAGACGCTGCAGACCCTCCTGGACCTCCCCTCCCCCCATAAACCTCCTTTATAGGAAAATATACCTAATGTTTGAGTTAGAAAAGCAGAAATTAGGAATTATTGAGACTAAAATTAAAGGAATGGATGTTGATGATAATCACAGACTGGAATATGTCAACTTTTACTCAATACTATTTCAAAAACACTTCCATTTGTTTTACAATGCTATAAAATTGAATAAGACGCCCCAAAATTAATGAAAGTAGAGATTTGTACTTGGCAAAGAGCGTTGGGTGGAATCAATCATGTTATTTTGGGGAATTAAAAAGAACATTATATAGGACAACATGAGGACAACATGAGGACAACATGGGGACAACATGAGGACAACATGGGGAGAACATGATGACAACATGAGGACAACATGAAGACAACATGAGGGCAACATGAGGACAACATGGGGACAACATGATGACAACATGAGGACAACATGAAGACAACATGGAGACAACATGAGGACAACATGAGGACAAAATGAGGACAACATGTGGACAACATGGGGACAACATGATGACAACATGAGGACAACATGAGGGCAACATGACGACAACATGGAGACAACATGAGGACAACATGGGGACAACATGAGGGCAACATGAAGACAACATGAGGACAACATGAGGACAACATGGAGACAACATGAGGACAACATGAGGACAACATGGGGACAACATGAGGGCAACACAGGGACAACATGGGGACAACATGAGGGCAACATGAGGACAACATGAGGACAACATGAAGACAACATGAGGACAACATGAGGACAACATGAA